>NC_052054.1:29500801-29742776 GCF_903992535.2 Arvicola amphibius
AGGAGATAGAATGACTCAATAAACACAGCTGATGTTGAGGGGGTTTCCATTTTAAAGAAAGTAAATTAAGCTTCAAAGAGTTTTCTCAGCCCATCAGAGTTGGCAGAGCTCTCTGTCAGTGTTACTTAATGAACTTCAAACTGTCCATTGAAAAAGAGTGTCTATTGAATTCTTATTTCAAACTTTTCAAAATTCCAGAATTTCAGTTCAGTGGTGAGATAAATGGAAAGAATTAATTAATTCTAATAGATTAAAGATAATCTACAGAATTAACTGATTTTTCTGTAAGCAAGTATCTTTAACTGTACTTTGTTATTAAAAAGAATCAGTGCTTTTTAATGTGTATATTTTGAAAGAAAGGCTTTATTTTAAAAAAAAAAAATCACTTTTTAGAATTCAGCATATACATCCTTCTCCAGCTAGATGCACCTACATTTCCTACTTCAGAGTATTGCTAGGGTCATAAAAATATTTTTGACTTTGAAATACACAAAATATTTAGAGATTAAATAACATGAGGTTACCCAAGGTTTCCCAGTCCTCATTTTGAAATCGTGTAATTTGCATTCCAGCTAAAGTAATAGAGGAAATCTTATTTAAGACTTGGCCTAATAAGCCCCAGTAAGTGATGGTTACAGGAGAGAAATGTGTCTAAAGGGCAAACAGTGAATCCAGGATAGTTAGAAGCACACCAAAGAACGCTACGATGAGGTAGGCATAAGGAAACCCTCAAACAAGTATATAAAGTGGGAATAATCCACTAGGCCTCACTTAATTTTTGAAACTTGAGCTTTCTACCTAAGTGCCAACTTTAGGTCATCTTTGGAATGTGGCATTAAGACCATAAAATACTTAGAAACCAAGGTAACATGTCAAAATCTGTGTTAAAAGTACGTGGGTTTGCAAGACCACACTTTGCCCCACAGATGATGAAACAGCCACTAAAGAGAACACTCTGTTTGCTAGCATCTCTTGAATTTACTGTCTTCAAAAACATCATCTTAAGAAGAATGAAGAATGTGAGATGCTTCACATAACCCTATTTTATAGCCCTTAAGAAAATGTCCTTCTGTAGTAGGTACTATCAAAATGGAAGGAAAGGTATTTTATTTTTACTCAAACATTTGCCAACTAATAGATGCAGTAATGTGTAAAGGAGCCAGTTACTGTTTAGGAATTAACATCACTTTTCTAGTTCTACCGTTGTTGCTCAGCAAGTCACCTAACTATTTTACCTTCTTCTGAAGAGCGGTCAGTCGGCCAAACAGTATGCTGGTGCTGACTGGTGAGAGGAAGAATGTGAAAGGCTGGGAGGAGCCAGTAGTCGACAGTTGCGTGGTCAGCGTGCTGGAGGTTCTGAGTTTGATTCCCCACACCTTAAAATCAGTTTTGTTTTTTTTTTAAGACCTTGCCTTCAAAGAATCAGCAGGTTTTGTTGTTACTAGTGTGGTCAGAAACAGGCAAGAAAGCAAATGAGTGTAGTTCAGTAAAGAACACTTAAGTCAGATTTAGGGCCCAGGTCAAGGCAGAGAGAACTGAATAATCAGTGGTTGCTGAACTGAGTGCTTTAAGAGTTAGCACATATTAAAGAGAGGGGAGCTTTAGAGCTAAGGAGTGGAAAGAACCTGGAACGATTCCCATGTATGAAGTGGACACTGTCATGCCTCATTTTCCTGCTTTTTCTTGAAGAATTTCCAGATCTAATATGGAAACATGCAGTGTGAAATCACTTGTAAAATGACTGAGCAACCCAATGTAGAGGATACCACTTTAATTTTCTAGCATTCATCCAACAATAGTAGCTTATTCTGTAACTAGCATAATTTTTAAAGTTATAAAAGTAAAGCCAGGAGGAATATATAATGATATAAATTCTGAAGCCATCCCTCAAATCTACCAGAGGTCAAGACTTCCTTCCAAAGCTGATGTTCATGCCGTTCTTTACCCCTCTAATCACCAGTCAACCCCAACATTTGAGGATGGGATGCATTTCATATCTGAATTTTTCTAATCACTGGGCAGATCTTAATTGCTTGAACTTGTCCTTTAACGCATCATTTATATTCCCTTCTTAAAAACAGAGACTTCATTTATTAGAGTTTGTCTTTGTATTTGGAACCTGTGAACCTTGTGTTTGACGTCTGCATTAAAGGTGTGGGTTACTATTTCACTCCCCAGAAGAGCATTGCTCTTAAGTATCCACTGATTGGTATCAATCTACTATTATTAATTTAGCCTCCATTTATAATAGTGATTGATGTTATTATAATTGATTGTTTCTAACACTGCTGTAGTTTAAAATATATGCTACATGTAATTTCTTATTTTTAAAAACATTATCAACATTCATGGATGATTATCATGCCCAGGGATGTGCATTTATCATGACTATCCCCGTGGAGCACTAAATTCCTACTAATTTAGGAGGGAGAATATGAATTCAAACTTTTCTCATTTAAGTCAGAAGATTCAAATGAGCTTGTATCTGCCCGCTGTTTCCTAGACATTTGTGTTCTAAGAAAATCATTTTTATTCAGTTTTTATAGAGTCCATATGGTTTAAGCCTTACAACTTTCAGCCTTGCCCCCATCTGTTCAAAATAAGAAACTTACACTTCATTGTGTGCTGCTATGGTGTTTGTTTGTTTGGATTTTTCTGTTCAGGGGCCTTCATAGTGTATTGCAGTATTTGCACAGTTGATATACTAATTGCCAATGGAAAAGAAAAGCATGCAACTGGAAATTTTAAGCTGTAGGAAAACTTTAAATAAGGTCTAATTTATTATTGAATATAAAAACTATGTAACCCTAACAACCAAAGTGTGAATTCATATCTTAATGATACTCTTGATATTCACTTTTTCTAAAGCTTTTCAGTTGGTGTGTTAAATACTTAATTTTCTCCATTTTCATTCTGGAGATTTGTGAAGTTGTCTGTAACATCTTTTTGTAGAAAGTTCAAATGTAAAATTGTAAAGATTAGGAAAAGTTGAACAGCGTGTGACTGAAATAAATATAAAATCTAATCTGACAGAAAATGTTCATTCTTACAAATGTGTAGCAAGATATATACGCTAATTGGTTTCTATGGATGCAGCAGAATGTCATGTTGCTTTGAGTGTACAGTCCTTAGAGAAGTGTCTGCGATTTCCAAAGTGGTCTCATAGCTGAGACCACAGTGCCATTCTTCCCGGTGAAAGCGTGGGACTCACCTTTGACACCTCCCTCCTTTCTGTCATTGATCTCCCCCAGAGTTCTCTAGTTTCCTTGTTTTAACTCTCTCAATTGATAGGCTGCCCCCTCTTCTGTCTGGGATGACTTCTCCAGTAGTCACATGTTATGGGTGTCATTACATCTGCCTAAGTCTTTCAAAGTTCTGGGCTCCATTTTCATCTGTATTGGCATGTGTGTTCTATGTTTTACTTTATGCCAGTGGCTTTTCTTTATTTGTTGGTCATATCTTCAGATGGAGGAGCAGTTAGAAATATGGCTTACCTCTTCAACTGTGTGAAGAACTGTAATCTCCCTGGTTTGTTTTTATATTTGTGGTTAGAAGAAATAATGTACAATGTATAGTTCAGATAAATAGGGAAAGAATGTCAGAATAATTGCAAAAATGAGAACACCTGGGACTGGGTCTCTACTCTAGAAGCCTCACCCCTCCCAGTGTTCTTCTGGAGACTGATTCTTCTTCTCCCTGTCTGTGGTTATCCTGGACAACTCCTCCCCATTCCCCCATCTTTTCCTCCCACCCCCCCGTTATTTAGGGCTGGCAGCCTATTTGCCTTAAAAACGTTTTACCTTTGAGTCTTTGCTATTCTCAGGTTTCCTTGAGTTCAACTTCCGCCAGATGTGCTGGCGCCATGTTCATAGGTTTTATGATAGCCAGGATGGCGTTCATACCAACTGCAGCACCCACCCCACGGAAAGTTTCTAGGAAATGTTTCTAGTCATTTCCATTGTTGAGGGTTTGACCTTTCTATCTGTTCTTTTCAAGTTCTGCAGCGGCCCTGGTGCTGCTAGTCCTGGTGGGCAGTTCTGCTCTGCTCCCTTATCTTACTTGACCCATCATCAGCTTCTGATACATTTGGTTACTTCTTAGTGCATGGTTTCCGGTCACCACACTCTGGGTTTTTCTCTTATCTTGTAAGTCCCTCCTCTTTACTTTCTTATGCTGGATGCTTCCTGGTTCCTGACATGTCTCAACAGACTATTCCTCCACAGTTCAGCTCTTTATTGTTCCCTGCAAATGCTGGCATCCTTGGCTACAGAACTTTAAATCAAAACTCAGATACCAGTGACTGTCTAATGTTTTATATTCGGCCTGGACATCTTTCCTGAAATCCAGATGTGCACAGTCCATTACAATAGCCCCTAAGACTCGTGTGACTGTTTAGTATGTGAAATGTAGGTAGTGTGACTTTGGAACTTAAACTTTAATTTAAAAACTTTGCGTGACCTGTAGATATCATACATAATTCCTCTCTATTTAATCTATTTCTATTTAAGTTTTCATTATTTGATCCTAAGAAAATCATTTGTTAAATAATTGTAGGTTTTTAATTGGATATGAATAATGCCTTTAATAACATATTTCCTTAGATGGGGATTTAGATTCCTTTATCAACCCAATTTTGACAATGTTATTAAAAAGAAATCTTGTTGCTAGGCATGGTGACATGTATTTGTAAATTCTATTCTCAGGAGGCTGAGACAAAAAGGATCCTGAGTTGAAGATTAACCTTGGCTACATAGGGAATTTGAAGCCAGCCTGGATTGTGTCTAGGATCTTGTTCCAAAAAGTAACAAAAAGTATGCTGAATGAGTTGCATAGAGACTCTGTATATTTCTTACTTTTCTCATTTAAGCTGATGCATGAGATTCTAGTAGCACTAAGCAAAGAGAATTTAGATGTATATTCCATTATTTATGCTATGACCTTGAGTGACCTTTTCCATCTTGTGATGGAAAATTAGTGTTTACTTGTAGTGTTTATTGCTCGTAAAAATATTTAAATGCCAAAATATATGTGGCTTTCAATATAGTAGAAGTTACAAAAGTCTATTGTATGACTGCATTCAGAATCGCTCTGCTGAGTGACCCTTCTTTTGAAATTTCCTAACTTCCCACTAAATTTTACAAAGCGAAAGCACAATGTTCAGAGACAAACTTTAATGACACTTTTGTTAAAATTCTTATTCCTCTGGTACATATGTATTATTTCAAAATACAGCTTTTTAGAGTACCAACTAAAACGTTTCCACGGCAGAAGCATTTTCTGTCCTGTCATTCTAAGTACAAGACTGAGTAATTCATGCCACTGCCGAAGTGCTGCATGTTTGTAAGTTCAAGTGGTGCCCCCAGGGAGAGCAGTGTTGGCAATCAGTTCACTCAAGGCAAGGACTAAAGGAAAGCAAGAGGGCCTGCTTGTAAAATGACTAAATTACTTTGACCAGGTGTAATTTCACCATTGTTTCCATACTTGAGAATAAAACCTTACTGTCTTAATATAGGTTACTGTCAACCGTTAATGACATCTTACTATTTTTATAATTTTAAACTGAAGTTGACAGCTTTTAAGATTTTCATATAATAAGGCATATAAAGTAATATTAGAATTTATTTCAAAGTGCTCAAATTTTAGGGCGAATTTTTCTTTAATCCCTACCCTGATAATAAACTTAGTGTGTGGCTTTAAAGGAGGTTAATGTGCCGTCAATACTGGCCTTCCTCTAACTGCTCAGTGTCACAGTGTCACCTTCTGTCCTAAGCAGTGCGTGGACACCGTGTCCCAGTTACATATGACCAGTCTGGTCACGTGTCTCACACCAGTGCTGCTCACAACCATCCTAGGAGTCTACAATTTTTAAATAATATTTAATGGTATTTTTATTTACTAATTTACTTAGAATGGGCATTTCTATAACCAAGTAAGCATGTTCCTCATGCTTCCTTCCTTAACAAGGGATAAAATAAAACATAATCTATGACTTAAAAATAATTCTTATTTCATTTGTAAGTTGCTCTGACTCAAGGTAATTCTTAATTAGAGCTCTAACAAAAATAAACTTGGGTTTTTAAAGCATCTTAAGATGTCTGAGCTACAAGCTCGGGTAGGAAAAGAGCTGTCTACATTAAGTTCTCAGTTACTCTTCCTCAGGCTGCCGTCCACCAAAGGTCTGAACTGAGAGTCCCAAGGCTTCCCTGAAAGAACTTAAGTATGTGCTTTTGCATATTGTGGTTTATTCAGTTTGGGTTGAGTAGTGAGTATCTATGATATCATAAAACTTACTGGTAATGTGTTCTGGAAATGAATATCCATCACGTATTGAAAGTAATCAACTAACAGTGGAAATTAGGTCCAGGAGCCTGACCTTCTGGTAAGGCTAGAGACCTCAAAATCAAGGCAATGTTGATTTGTATTTTCCAGAATTTTAAGTATACATTTCAGGAAGCTGTTTCCCTGAATGAGAAAAAAATGAATGAAATGTAAAGAATGGCTCTTTGTGTTGTTCTTAGTCAGCACCTTGCCTGCCAGGCTCGAGCCAGGGTGATGAGAAATACGGAAACTGACAAATGACTGTGCAGGGTTACTGGTCAGTGCTTTAGAATAGTGGAGAGGATTTGCCTTACAAACGTCTAATAAGGAGACTGTGTGCTCATTGCAATGTAATTTTCTCTCAAAATATGCATAGCATATTTTCATAACTAGTGAATTTAAAAATGACTTTTCTACAATTCTTAACCCTTTTTAAAGTAGAATCAGAAACACTTTATTTTTGGCAGAAATCTTCTAATAAAAGTTCTTTGGCTTTAAAAATGAATACTTACTCTTAAAAAGTAGTCCATGCAATTCATGAGGGCCTGCTCTGTGCAGGGCCTCAGCCCAGCACATGGTAAGGAGAACGTGAAAGTGTATCCTCACACTCTCCCAGTCTGGGAGCCAGCAGGCAAAGAAGTCATAGTGCCGTGACGGCCACGAGTTCAAACCACACTGTGGGGACACACGGAGAGAAGAAATGATTAAACGTATAACTTTATAAAATGCTCTTAGTTCCATGGTCACATTTAGAAATCTGTGCTGTGTATGCAATATAGAGCAGTATTGTCTGCTCAAGGGATTTGCTAAATGGTAGTTCAGACCTGAGATTGTGAATTTTGTCACTGACCTTTGGCAGAGCTAGTGTTTCCCAAGTCCTGTGGGCTTTCAGTGGCTGCCCTACTTTTAGAACGAGAGCTGCTGACAGTGCTGCAGCATTCTGAGAGTGAGTGATGCATTCATGTTGTCATAGAGACGGGAGACACGTCAGTGCACTTGTAGGTGTGTGTACTTGTTCTGTGTATTTGCCCTTCTTTTGACCGAGACTGAGCTCCGCATAGTTATGGCTGTTGAATTTGAGAAAAATAGGAAGGGATTGGGCTTCTCATTTTTGCCATTTAATCTCTGAGCTTCTTTTTTGTTTTTTGAGGGTTTTTTTGGGGGGGGGGGGTGGTTTTTTTTTATTTTTTATTTTTTTGAGACAGGATTTTTCTCTGTAGCTTTGGAACCTTTCCTGAAACTAGTTCTTGTAGACCAAGCTGGCCTAAAAATCACAGAGATCCGCCTTTC
The DNA here is from genome assembly GCF_903992535.2 of Arvicola amphibius. Taxonomy (NCBI): domain Eukaryota; kingdom Metazoa; phylum Chordata; class Mammalia; order Rodentia; family Cricetidae; genus Arvicola; species Arvicola amphibius. The sequence goes on from NC_052054.1 coordinate 29,508,410, forward strand.
TCTGTCTCCTGAGTGCTGGGATTAAAGGCGTATGCCACTGTCTTTGGTAGTGACATTATGAAGATATTATCTTAGTCTTTTAATCTGTATTTTGAAGTAAATATTTAAAGAGTTGAAAGTACAACAATTTAAAAAGCTAGTGACAAAGGCAGTTAAAAGAATTATAAATGAACTTTTTATTGAAAATATTTTTTTAAATGTATATTTTGATCCCAGTTTCCAGACCCTTTTTATCCCCCCATCCAACTCCATGTCTTCTTTCTCTCTTTCTTTATAAAAAAAATCAATTACCCTGTCTCGAAAAACCAAAAAAAAAAATCAATTAAAAAGAAAAAAGAATAAAACAAAGCAACAGGCCAACAGAGAAAAAATACAAGACACACATACATGAGCACACACATAAAACCCCTAAAAAATGTTACATCAGAACCACAACAGATAAGCAAAAGACAAATAAATAAAAAACATTCCCAAATAAAGCATTATAAGATAAAACATCTCCAAAAATATTATTAAGCTCATTTTGTGTTTGCCATCTACTGTAGAATAGGGGGCCTGCACTTAAGTGTGCTTTGTATAACCAGTGAGACTCCATTGAAGAAAATTAGTTTTTCTTAACAAGCAATTATCAGTTGGAGATAGAGTCTGCATTAGGAATGGAGGCCTGTGCCCACTTCCCCTCTCAGTAGAGCCTGTCTGGCTTGGAGCCGCCATGGTCTCTGAGTTCGTCTGTGCACAGTCCTGTTGTGTTAGGAAGGCACGTTTCCATGGTGTCCTCCATCCCCACTGGCTCTCAGTCTTTCTCCTCTTCTCTATACTTTCCTGATCCCTGCATGCGGAGGGTTTGATGAAACAGCACATTTAGAATTGAGTGTTCAAGGTCTCTCTCTCTCTGCATACTGTCCAGTTGTGGGTCTCTGTGTTAGTTCACATCTACTGCTAGAGAAAACTTCTCTGATGATGGCTGAGTGAGACATTGATCTGTTTCCCAGCCAGGAATCAGTGATCTTTTATAGGGAAAATGGATAGGATATTTTTAAATCTGACTTCTCTTTAATTAAAGGTATAGGAAATTTCTAAATCATGGTTATGCTTAAAACTTATTTTTCTTTAGAAATTAAAATTTATTATTGCCATTATTTGTAAATAATATAATTAGATTCCCATTTTCCAAAATTGTCAGCATCTTACCAATCTAATAAATAAACCATTTCTTCACTGTTTGCTTGCTTAAACTTTGTTCTTAGTTTTAGTTGTTTTGTTTTAATTATAAAGATACTTTATTTCTGTATATTCAGATCTGAAATGCAAAGTCATATATTAAGTAAGGACCCAGTAGTGTTTCTGCTTGAAGCACTAGATCCATTGAAAGTCTAAATTTACAAATCTTTTATTGGTATTCTAGCTAATCTTATGTAGATAAATGTTGGGTATATCTTAGCCTTCTAGTGAAAAAGGCAGTGAATAAATAAATATAGAAGAAATGACATATAATGTAGACAAAATATATAATAATAATGCTCTTCATTAAAATAATGAAATATTTGAGATAGCCAAATAAGGAGTAGAGATGGAGTTGGACTCAGTCTTCAGAGGCTGTGACCCATTGTCCCCATTGGCTTCTGAGCCTATGACAAGCACAATATGGCAGGGAGTAGATGACCTAGCACAGCTGCTCACTTGATGACAGACAGAGAGCAGGAAGATCTTCAACCCTATTATCTCCTTCCAGGACACAGCACTAACAACCTTAGTTTTTTCAGTGATCAGGCTTCCAATACATGGTGTGTAGAGAAAATTTAAGATCCAAACCATAGGAGGGATAGAATCACATGCAGTATAAGGACAATCGCTTTATTAATTAATTAATTTATTTTTAACTTTATAATTGTATGGGTTTGTGGAGGTGGAGGAAGTCAGTCGAAAGCTTTGTAGAGTCAGGTCTCTCCTTGATGTAGGAGGGTCATCTGTCTATGTGTTACTTTCATTGGTTAATAAAGAAACTGTCTTGGCCCTTTGATAGGACAGAAAATTAGGTAGGCGGAGTAGACAGAACAGAATTGTGGGAGAAAGAAAGCAGAGTCAGGCAGACGCCTCAGGCAGTTGCCATGACTCTCCTCTCCGAGATAGACGCAGGTTAGGATCTTCCCAGTAAGCTACCACCTCGTGGTGCTACACACATTAATAGAAATGGGTTAAGCAAGATGAGAGAATTAGCCAATAAGAGGCTGAAACTAATGGGCCAGGCAGTGTTTAAATGAGTACAGTTTTGTGTAATTATTTCAGGTAAAGCTAGCCAGGCAGCTGGGAGCCAGGGAACGCAGCCTGCCACTCCCCACTACATCTCCTTCCATCTCTGTATGGGCTCCAGGGATTAAACTCAAGTCTAGGTTTGTGCATTAAGTGCCTTTACCCAGTAAGTTCTCACTGGCCTAATAGTTGCTATTTAAATAGATTAGTCAAAGAACATTCCATTTAAAAAGCTGATATTTGAACAGAGTTTGACAGAAGAAAGACAGTAAGTGTCATCTCTCCAAGCAAGAACCAAGACAGGAGTGTAGTGTGCGTGCGTGCGTGTGTGTGTGTGTGTGTGTGTGTGTGTGTGTGTGTGTGTGAGAGAGAGAGAGAGAGAGAGAGAGAGAGAGAGAGAGAGAGAGAGAGAGAAAGAGAGAGAGAGAGAGAGGCTGTATAACATACGCTATCCTTGGGTCCAGCAATCCCTTGCTTCAAACTTCTATGTGCTGGGATTATAAGTGTGTACTACACCTCTGGTGTGAATTTAATATTTTATTAGTATTTGAGAAAGAATTGAACAGATCTTTTAAGAGTGGCATAGGCTGGGAACTCTTCTGAGAGCAATGAGTGGATAAGCAACTGAGTTCACATGTCTCATAAATTCCTGTCAGTTTTTTTATATAAACAACATGTCTCCAAAATCAGGTTATTGATATATTGATTGTAATATGAATAATTTATCCCTAAAATAGAATTTATTTTGTTTTTATTTTGTCTATATGAATGTTTACCTTGGATGTACATGCTTGGATGTGGGCAACATGTGTGCCTAATACCTTCAGAGACCAGAGAAGGGTGTTGGATTCCCTGAAGGTGGAGTTACAGATGCTTGTGAGCCATGGTGTGGGTGCCAAGAATCAGGTCCTCTGGAAGAGCAGCCAGTGTTCTCAACCACTGAGGCAACAAACATAGTTTTTAAATTATAAAGCAGCAAAAACTAACAAGAGGGTTATAAATAATTCATCCCTCTGGTTTGGTAAAATTTCCTACTTTTCAATAAATATTTCAATAAATATATTCAATAAATATAGCTTGAAATTTTTCATTTTATTTTGTATTTTATATATGAGTGTTTTTCCTATATGAATGTGCACCATGTGTGTGCAGTGCCCATGGAGGCCAGAAGGGGTCATTGAATCTTCTGGAATTAGAGATAAAGACAGTTTGGGGTACCTTGTGGGTTCTGGAAATTGAACCTGCGTTATCTGGAAGAGCAGTCAGGGATCTTAACCACTGAGCTATATCTCCAGCACCAAATATTACTTTTGAGCAAGTCAATCAATATATAAATAGAAATACATATTATAACAACTGTTTATTCTGCTTGTATAATTAACATGTTTGTCATTATAGGCATGTGGTTGATAATTAAATGCTGAGACAAAAACTAAAATAGTACTATAAATTTATGATACCTGCTTTTCTTTCTGGAAACTTCATCTGATGAAAAGAAGGATTTTAATATATAACAGTAGCATTATCATACATGAAAAGTAGTACTGGCTTTGTAAAACTATCGAATAAATACTCACATTCAGGTATCCCTAATTATGCCAGAAATGCCTTAAGTAATCTCTATATCTCCAGCTTCCAGTCAAGATTCATATTTTCATTAGTGGTTATGTTATTTTAGTATTAGTTATATTAGTATCAATTTCAATTAACCTAGGCTGGGCTAATTGTCTTGTAAAATATCAGTGTTTTAAATTTATTTCATTGCAGTTTCATTCAAGCAAAGCCTGTGGCAATACTATGAGTGATGATCACTTTTGCACACCTTATCAAGTGTCATGTGGTCAGGATATCCCACTGGCGTTGCTAAGTCTAGTCTTTGATTAAGGAGTGGACACCATATCCTCCCTGTTTCAATTATTGTGCACTCCTTCGGTGATGTGAATGCCCTCTACTTTCTTAGTAGTTTCACAATCCATCCTCAATTATTTGTTCTAGTGAGAGGAGATACAACATGCTGCATTTTCAAAGTGATAATTCCCTCCTACTTTTTTGGTTTGTGTTCTTCAGTGAAATATATTAGTTCCGTTTTTTTTTTTTCTTGAGTTCATATTTGAAGCTGCCCTGGTGTATACAGAAGTTCCTTGTAGTCACCCACCACCTCAGTTTCTATACTTTTTCATTTCCTCTCTTCCACAATGATCTTTGCACCGTGTGTGTGTGTGTGTGTGTGTGTGTGTGTGTGTGTGTGTGTGATGTTCCTTATAAAGCAGAGCATAGTTAAAGTCCATGATCTCTGTGGCAAGGGCCATGACAACAGGCGGGCATGGTACTGGACTAGCTGAGAGCTCACATAGTGAAACAACATTTGTAAAGCAGGGACAGAGATGAGACACTTGGAATGGCATGAACTTTTGGAACCACAAGGAACCTCTAGTTTTTCCTAAACAATTCCACCAACTAGGAGCCAAGTATCAAAACAAAAGAACCTATGTGGGGCATTCTTATTTAAATCACCACAGCCAGAAACTGCAGCACTTAAACTCCATAGTCTTCTCTGTTGATGGTGGAGAGACCTTTGGTCTGAGTCGGACAGTGAGCCATGAGAAGCTGGTGGAATACTGTGTCCACTTAGCAGCATACTCGTAGTAGGTTCTCTGCTAGAGCCTGTCACCTGTCTAGCCATAGGTTCTCAGCCTGATAATGGTGCCAGGTATGAATTTATTCTTGTGAAGAGAAACAGATCTAATCAGAGTGGCCAGTTACCCCCATTGTGCTTGACCACTCTTGTACCAGTGGGCATATCTTGCCAGGCCATTGTTGTAGCTCCCAGGCTTCACTGATGGCTGTGACTGATGATAACTTTTCTCCACTGGTAGCTGGCTTAGCAGCTTCCCGCACTGTGAAAACTAGTCAGTAGGGAGGAAACACTCAGGTCAGTACTAGCTTGATTAGGCTACGAATATGTGGTATCTTCAGCAATTGTGTCTTACAGTAAGGTTCTGGGGAGTGACTAAGAGCCGTGTCAGTAATCCGTGATGTTTGTGGGTCTGTAGGACCTTGCTGGCCAAGAATTCCAAAAGAAGCAGCTGGTTTCTGGCTACCACCTTATTTCTTAGACTGTGATTTCTAGTAGGGGCACAGTGCCTTATTGTAGGTAACTCATTCATCCTCTCTCTCTCTCTCTCTCTCTCTCTCTCTCTCTCTCTCTCTCTCTCTTTCTCTCTCTCTCTCTGTGTGTGTGTGTATGTGGTAGTAGTAGTAGTAGTAGTGGTAGTAGGTGTCCATGTGTACTTTTAAAAAGTCTTTGGTGTTACAAGCCCCTTCCCATACTCCCTCCTCTACCCTTCACTGCACTCCCAAACCCCAGTACAGCTCTTCCTACTCCGATAGTCTCTTTTAACCCTTTATCTATCCCCTTTTCATTGAAAGACCCTTCCTCATGGCTCCTTAATTTTCTGGCCTTTCTGGATGTTCGAAATGACACACACACACACACACATATTCAAATATTAAAAGTTAACATCCAGAGATGAGAGAAAATGTGATGTTTTTCTTTCTGTGGCACCTCCCTTAGAATGATTGTTTCAACCTCCATCCATTTACTTGAAATTTTCATTTTTCTTAATAGCTTAAGAGTATTCCATTGTGCAGATATATCACATGTTTAGGCTGTTTCAATTTCCTAGCTGTTGTGTCTAAAGCAGCACTGAACATGGATGAGTAGGCCTCTCTAAGCTGGATATGGAGCACTTGGGTACTCCATATACCCAAGAGTGGTATAACTGACTAATAAGTAGATTTATTTTTACATTTTTGAGAAACCCCTCACTGACTTCTATTATGAATTTATCAGTTTACACTCCCACCAGAGCAAAGAGGTGCCCTCCTCTTTCCATGCCCATCACCCATGCCACCATCTGTTGCTCTTTCTTCTTCCTCTTTTCTTCTTCTTCTTTAACCTTAGCCATTCTGACTTGGGGAAAATAAAATATCAAAGAAATTTTAATTTGCAATTCCTTATTACCTAAGGATGTTGGCAATTTTTAACTGTCCCTCAGTCATTTGTATTTCATTTTTTGAAAACTCTGTTTAGTTATGTGGCCCATTTTTAGCTGGGTTGTTTTCTTGTTCTTGATGTTTTTTTCCCAGTTCTTTATATGTTCTAAATCCTAACCCTCTGTGTTGCTGCTAAAGATTTTTTCCTATTCTGTAATCTGCCTCTCTACTTGAATGATAGTATCTTTTTCCAAGTGGATATTTTAATTTCAAGAGGTGTCGTTTATTAATTGTTGGTTGTAATGCCTGAGCTATTAGAGTCTTGTTCAGAAAATTCTTTCTTGAGCCAGTGAGTTCAAGCATATTTCCTCCTTTGTCCTCTATCAGAGTCGGGATATCAGTCTTTTTAAGTTCCATATGAAATATTTTTTTAACTTATGTGAAGAATTGCATTGGAATTTTGATGAAAATGGCACTGAGTCTGTAGTTGCTTTGGTAGAATGGCCATTTTCACAACATTAATCCTGTCAGTCCATGAGCGTGGACGTTTTTCCATCTTCTGGTATCTTCTTCAGTTTCTCTCTTCAGTATCTTAAAATTTTCATTATGCAAATCTTTCACTTCTTTGGTTAAATTTATTCCAAGTTTTTGTTTGTTTTTTGTTGTTGAGTTTTTGTTTGTTTTGAGGCTTTTGCGAATGGTGTTGTTTCCTTAATTTCTTTCTCAGTGTGTTTGTCATTTGTATCTATGAAGACTACTAAATTTTTTATGTTAATCTTGTCTTCTGAATTGTTGCTGGATGAGTTTATCAACTATAGAAAGTTTAGGGTATTTTACATATTGAATCAGATCATATGCAAATAAGGAGACTTACACTGTTTTCCTTTTCTGTTTGCATCCCCTTATGTATTTGAGTTGTCTTACTTCTCCAGCTAAAACCTGGGATTGTATTCAACAGGGTTGGAGAGAATGTTGTACCTGTTCTTATGTCCTTTCATGTGAACCACTTCACCTTTGACTGTTTCCTTGCTTGTAATGTCAAAGGTTCGCTCTGTATTTTTCCTGCCCCCAAGACCTATCATTTCCTTAACAGTTTTGATGCTATAAATAGATAATGGAATCCAGAGGCTGCATTCTAGGGCTCAGTGTATTTGTGTTTGCTTGTGAGTCATCCCTCTTAGGCTCTATCACTCAATAAACATATCTAGAAATGGGTTTATAATACAGCCTCAAGTTTAAATTCCTTTCATATTTGTATGCTTTAGGTTTTCATAACATGAACTTGTCATTTATCAAAAACAAAGGTTACAGCCAGGCAGTAGTGGTGCACCTTTAATCCCAGCACCAGGAGACAGTGGAAGGTGAGTTTCTTAAGATGGATGCCAGCCTAGTCCTCCAGAGCTAGTTCCAGGACAGCCAGGAATACATAGAGAAACCCTATCTCAAAATAAATAAGTAAATAATCAAACAAACAACAACAACAAAAGATTACAAATATTTTCTCCACTTTTCCATTTGACTTTGAAATATGGAAACCTTGTTTAGAAGAGGTTTCCCCATACCTGAGTTGGCAGCACAGTTTACCTGTTTTCATCTAAGATTAGGATGTCTTCATTTGTAGTGTTTAATTATCTGATGCATTTTGAATATATTTTACTGGTATAGATTGTAAGACAGAGATGAATTTTTTCAAAATGTCCATCTAGTTGTGCAACACCTCAAACCAAAAACAGTCTCTTCATTCTTGTATGCTAATATGCATTTGACTCTTTTTAAAAGAATATTTTAAATATTTCTGTTGGTCTGTATGTCAACTCAAGTCAGTCCTGCATTGTTTTAGTTAAGGAGGCTTCTTCACCCTTAAATATCCTTTATGCTTTTCTTATTTTGTTTTACTTCCGTTTGGTTGTTTTTTTTTTTTAAAGAAATGAAACCGTTTTTTGGATAATGTCAGAATAGACAACTCCAAAGCAATACTAACTAACATAATAACAAAATAGAAATTCACAAAGCAGGATATAAAGTATAATATCTAAAACTAATACATTTTACATATTCAAGAAAATTAGAAGACATGATGAAAGAAAATATCTCATTTACATGGACAGTGTCAAAGATGAAATTTTTGATAATGTGGGAAATGTACAGAACAGTATGAAAAAAGTGTTAAAATATTTCTGAAATGAACAATTTTCTTGAAGAAATGTTAAGACATTCTGTCCTTTGTGCCAATGTAACACTGTATTGTCAGTTCTTCTCAAAATAATATGTGAGTTTAATAAGATTTTTGTTAAAATAGAGGTTTCTTTCCCCAGAATCAGATAAACTGATCTAAAATTCACATGGACCATGAAAGAATACCTAGAAAAATATTGAGAGCTAATGGGACAGAGAGAAGCCAGAAGAATTGAACACAGCTGAATACCAGTCCATCTCCATGAGGTGGCTGGGAACAGAGCACTGTGAGGTCCCAGCTGGATGTTCAGCCCGTGTGTGCTTCTTCCTTCTGCTTTGTACATTTCAGAAGCACTTGCTGTTTTAGTACCTTTTGTTAAACTTAACAGGAGCTCCCTGCCTTCTACGACTTCTACTGGAACATAATGGTTTTTATTTCATTTCTCAAGGCAAGTTCATGTATGCTGTGAATATGTTTCATTACCATCGGTTAATTAAGAAGCTTGTTTGGCCTATTGTAGGGCAGAATAAAACCAGGCAGGAACAGAAATATGTAGAGAGAGTAGGTAGAGCCAAAGAGACAACATGTAGATGCCGCTGGAACCTTAATGGTAGACCACATCCTCACGGTGATACACAGATTAATAGAAATGGATTAATTTAAGATGTAAGAGCTAACTAGAAATACGCAGTGTTGTAATTAATATAGAGTCTGTGTGATTATTCAAATCTGGGCTGCTGGGAAACATAAGAGCTGTCTCTGCTTACAGCAAGTGCCATGATCATGTCAACTCTTCTAAAGGAAAGCATTTAACTAGGGCTGGCTTATAGTTTAGAAGTTTAATCTATGGTCATCATAGCAGGAAACAGCAGTGTGGAGGCAGACAAGGTACTGGAGAAGGAACAGAGAGTTCTACTGCAGGTAGAGAATGGCTGACTTGACCTTCTGAAACTGTCAAGTTCTGCCCCAGTGGCACACTTCTTCCAACAAGACCACACCTCCTCCAAGGCCACACCTCCTAATAGTGCCACTCCCTCCTATGAGTCTATGGGACGATTTTCATTCAAAACACCACAACAAGTAATCAAAGCATAATTCATTTATTCTCTACTTGCTGTGCCTTTCATGTGGCCTGATGGAAATCTTTGGTGGAATTTTTTTCTTTCAGAAAAGGTCAACTTTTTTTTATTCCTTCAATGGTTAGATGAGGCCCATTTACACAGTGGAGAGCAACTTACCTTATTCAGGTTCTTCTGGTTTAACTGTGACTACTGTCCAATAGAATGCCTTCAGAGAAACACCTGGACTAGTGTTTGACTCAGTGTCTGGATACCGTGGCTTAGGCAAATTGACATGTGAAGTTAACCAGCACAGTAAACCATGTATGTGTTTTCAGGTGTGTGTGCCAATAAACGGAAAGCCAGAGTCAGATGTAGACTTTTAAATTAAGACCTACTGGAAGAGGAAGCTGTTTCAGACATCTCTATAGTGGTTCCTTTTTATATGTTCTTAACTTGAGCCTCAGCAAACAAGTACTACTGTGTTTTCAAACTGTTATTTCTGCATGATATTGAAACAAAGCAAAGATTATAATTTATGTAATCCATTTCTAAAATTGCTGTCTTTGGAGTCTGAGGTGATGGCTGAGTGGTTAGAGTGCTTACCACACAAGCCCCGAGGACTGCAGTTCAAATCTCCAGTAGCAGTAAATGACATATGCACTCGGCATCCTGTCAGTGATCTCACAGCCCAAGCAGTGGAGATCAGTCAGCAAGCTGGCTAGCTAGATTGGTCATTTGTGTCTGTGAGCTCTGGGTTTGAGTACCCTAAAGATGTTACCAGAAACTTTCTGTAGCAAGCAAAGGAAGAATATACCCAATGCCAATGTTTGACCTATACACACACACAAGAATGTAGTTTCTGACATTCTGCTCTTGAAATTGAAAACTGAAATCTGAAAGGTTTTTCTTTTTTTCCACTACAATTGTTGTTCAAGCTTTTAATAATGTAAATAAAGGGAATGTTTTGTTTTGTTCTTATCCTTTTAAATTACTTTTTATTTCTAACTAAACAAGACAACTCTCACTTGAAAGCAAATGAGCCACTCCACACTCTTCTCCTTGAGTGCAGCTAGGATAGAGGATATGGGGGACAATAGAAATTGCACAAATTAACAAGAACCAAAATTGTTTAAAATTTTTCCAATTTTTGTCTTTTTTTTTTTACTCAAAGGTAAGATCAGTCTGTGAATAAATGCCTTTTCCTTGGGGTTACCTTAAAAACTTTACACTTAAGGAAAAACCCTGCCTAGTTTGCTCTACTTTGTTTTTTCAGTCCAGAACAGTTCTGCTTTATTTTACTATCTCATCTTTTTCTCTGAGTGCCATATAGCACTCAGTAAATATTAGTTGGTTGGACCAAGGCTCTAAAGGACTTCATAAGCTATTGGCAAACAATAGGCCCTGAAAATGTGGAAGGGGTTGTTTTTGTATTGCTTGAAGGCATGTTTTGTTTTCTGACTAGAATTTACTGAATGGTGCATCAAATTTCTTATTTTCCTGTCTCTAGAAGACTGTGACAGACACCCTCAGCTTCCTCAGTGCTGACATGCACCACCGTGCTCAGCTCTTGAAGAAAAAAAAAGGTTAAATGAAGCAAAGCTGCATTCTTAAATGTATAATGCTTCATTTTTATAGATGTTATAGTTTTGTTTTGATCTCCCCTCACCCTATTTAAGAAAAATCAGATAAGTACTTACAAAAGAGTGTAACTTAACATTTTGCTTAACCTGGGAATTTTGTGAATTGCTAATAGTAGACTTCGTAGTTCTCACCTCCAGAGTCTGTGTGACAGTCATTAGCATTATTTGATCAAACCATTTTAATATATTGTTACAAACCCACATGTTTGCTACTGGACAGACACTAAAAAGTAAGTGAGACCCACATCTGTGTTCATTTTTAGTTTGAGCCTGACTTTGAACTAGTGTCTTACAGATCAGATGCGGGGTGTTATGTATTTTACAGGATTCTTATGACAAAGAAATATAATAAAGGACACTGGGAACAAAAAGATAAGTCCACATGTGATAAAGGGTATTTCTCAAGATTAGCCATTATTGTTGCCATTGTAAAGAGAGAGAAAGCAGAACTTTCTGACAGCCTATGGTGACTGAATAAATAACAGAATATATCACAGTAGGAGGCCACATCAAAGAGAAATTCAGATGGGTTTATTTATTCTTTTGGGGAAATAAGGAAGCAGGGATTCTTTCACAGCTTCTATGGTGTTACATTATAAATCTAATGACCTCAAGTGAGAAATAGGACTTTCCCAGAAGAATTGCAGCCAAGATCAGATCATGGTAGAACTTTTGTGCTGAGAACAGCATATGAATATCATCAACAGTTGTTAGATGCCTCCTGAGGGGGGAAAGTGGCTTAGCTGACCTCACCAACTGTTCCTGACCAGAGAATTGGTGACAGTTTGGACAAATCCTGTCTTCTAAGGAACATTTCTTTCTTATGAACTCTATGATGTTTTCAAGGTAATGAGCATAATAACCAAATAACCAAAGCTTTCTTCCTTTCCGCAGCATTTATCAACACAGAAAGAAGGCCTTGCATCCGTCAAGTAGATGCACCACCAATGGTAAGGGACTCTCTCTCCCTCCCTCTCCCCTCCCTCTCCCCTCCCCTTGTTAAGACCAATTAGAAACTACAGAATGGTGCTGGTTGATGACACCGTTCCTGAAAACACTTGCACCTTCTCTTTCCCAAAGTTACAGCCCTATGAGAAATTAATTTCATGTTGACAATAAAAGAAAACCTAATTTTTGCCAAAATATAGGAAAATAATATGCAATCTTAACAGCCACGTGTTCATATTTCAACCTAAAATAATTTATACTTTTAATATTGTAAATATATAATATTATACTTGCTTTTAAGATGAATTATTTTCTAGAATAGTATTACTTAGAGTGGGTGTTTTATTATAGTAAAATAATTCCCTATTGCTCAATTTCTCTTAAAAGTTATTTTACTGCATTATTATGGGAGTGATATTGTGCCTGTTGTCTAGACAACAAAAGACAGTTAGTTATACTATTTACTGTAGTAACATGCATAGAATGGTATTTTCTTTTAGTCTCTGAACATGCTTGTATGAAATAAGCCCAGGTGACTGGTTTTCAGTTGGAATTTTCCTAAGATAATGTCATCTAGACGACATCTGCTTTCCCTTCAGCATAGTCTCCTCATCGTTTGGATAAGTCTTCCAAGCTCTTCAAATAACTCACCATTTCCTGTTGTGAGAAACAGCTCATCATTTTAAATGAAATAGAGACAATATTGAACTACATTTGGATATTGTCTTGTGATTAAAAATTGCCTTCCTAGAAAATTGACTTTATTATATATTTGATTAGTTTAATGTGTTTTATCATTTAAGGCACATGATATGTATGTGATATTAGTCACCAATAAAACCATGAAAAATATTCAACTGTAAGGTCGTTCCAGTTTTCCATAGTAAGTACACTAAGAGAGTAGCCACAACATTGTGTAAGTTTGATTCATTACTAAAATTAGAAGCTGAATTTAAAATAAATTTGTTATTTTTAATGTATTTAAGTAATGTACTCAGTCTTTAGATTATTTTCATACTTTTGAAATTTAATTTAATCTTACAGGCATTCCTATGGCACCTGTGTCAAATTTCTGGTTCATATGTAGATTCTAGAACCCTAAAAAGTGCAACCCATCAGTTTTCTTGTTATGTAGTTTCTGAGATGATTATAGATGAATTTCTGTTGTTAACTGGTGAAGTATTAGAGCCTAATCCCCATGGAATCAAGAGCAGGGATGCTATTAGCATTTATGGCAGGTGTACAGTAATGACCCCAGAAGACCCCTGAAGTCGGAGCTGGTTCTCATGCATGTAGTGCTTGGCTGTTGTCTTACGATTCTGCTCCCCGGGCTGGATCATGAATGGTAACTACCAATGTATTCATACGTTTTACCCCATGCAGTCAACACATTTTTGCATACACGCCATATACACGTGTGCGTGTGTGTGTGTGTGTGTGTGTGTGTGTGTGTGTATGAACTCCCCAAACCTCCAGCTCTCTTTTTATACGTTGTTCTGAGGTAGGACCAGCTACTCTGGTGTTCCTTTGCTACAAACTGAAGAATGTTTTGCCCGCTGCTGCAGTCCTTCAGCCTGCTGACAGTCTTGGCCCTTCCCCACAGAATCACAAGTCTTTTCATTATCTGATTCCCTGAGGTTCTCAGTACAGATTAAGTCTGACTTTTGCAGAAGTACAGTTCTACATAACTTTTGTCCTTGAGCTCTTTGTTTAAGAGACCAATATATTTATGGGAAAAAGAAAGCAATCAGTCCTTAAAAGTTATCACCATGAGATATTTGTAAATGCAAACCTTGTATTCCCTGTCCTGGAGAGCTCATGTATTAAGCCCCTTTTGTGCCCAAAAACAAAATAGAAAGGGAATCACCCAAGATTTGAAAATGGCTGGTGCTGGACCCTAAGTGACATCTTGACTTGTCTGGAAACCTCAGTGCCCCTCAGTCCTACCTGTTACCGTTCTTTCTTTGCTCTTGCTCCTAGTGCACCAGCCAACAGCCCATGCCTTGTAGAGTGCTAAATGCTAGTTGTGACTCTTTAGCCATGAGGCCAGGGAGTAACTGATATTTCTCACCTCTGTCCCAGGGAATGCTGTGCTGCTTCTTCATAGTCCCAGGTGGAATTCTGAAGAGTTTTCAGTTAAATATATGGTTATGGGGTGATTTTGCTTCTTAACACTGTAATGCTGTGCCACATAAGTAAATATAGCTTAGCCTGAAAACAAAAGCACCGCTGTGCCTTTGTTCTGCACTGCCCTCTTTTCAATTGACTTACTTACTTTTTTATTTTCATTTGTTACATGAGCACCTGATGGGTTCAGGGGTATTGTCTTTGGCATACATAGCACCCTGTTTTTGCATTACCTTTAATGGAAGTTAGGGCTGTGCCTGAATGGATTGATGCCCTGCATCAGAATGAGTCAGACCTCCCTCTTGATTTCTGTGCTGAGCTGATGTTTCGCTTTTCCTTGTTTTGGAAGTGAGGACTGAGTCTGTGGCCTGACATGTTAGGCAGGTGCTCTCCCACTGAGCTGCACTCCCAGCCCTGCACATGCCGAGGTCTTGGTCTTGTCTCTGCCTAAGAGTGCATTTCCAAGGTACTTTTTTCAAAAAAAAACAAAAAACAAAAAAAGGAGATGAATTAAGTATACATATCTAAAACTATCTCTCAGTATTCTTTGTGCAATCATATTTTATTTGATAGTATAACTTTTAAAAATATAATAGAAGTTGGTCATCTCTGCCTTCTGGCAGAGTCTTAGGCAAGTTATTGGACGTTAGCCTAATATTCTTTTGTGTAGCTAACCTGTTAGGCCTGCTTGTACATTATAGACTTTATTTTATATGTACCTAATATCCCAGTTCTGATTTGAAGATTAAAACTGGAACTTTCTTCGTGTTGACTTTTTTGCTGAAGAGTATTCACTTGAACACTCTACAAAAACGCAATTAGTCAATTATATGAAAATTAGATGATTATAGAAAGATTATATGAAAATAGATTATGCCCTTTAAAGACTGGCCTGTGCACCTGCTGATGGCCTGTGGCAAGGTAAGGGTAAATTATCAGCCTCTTAATTTTTCAGAGGTCCTTGTCTGAACCCTGGAAGGCAGGTGTAAAAGTTAGTTAATAGTTAAGTCAGCATAGGCGTGAGTCCTTTATTTGCTTTAAATGAAGGACTTATTTGCAAATCAAAAAGAAGCCCCAACCAACATGAGTAAAGGTTCCTCGGAAACACAGTTAAAGTATACCTGCCTTTTAATATGCATAGTATGTCATTTTATGTTTTGTGGCATGTTATTATGCTTGCAGAAGGCATTAAAACATAGTAAGCCATGCCAAAGGTATACATGCTTCTTAGTGAGTTGAGTTTTGTTTTTTAATCTCCTCAATAAAATAATAAAGCAAAATGCAAACTATCAAAATGGCCTATTCTGATTAATGACTTGAGTTTTTTGCAAAGTTCCTACCTTTCACATCTGTAACAATTACTAATATGCTTGCTCTTAATTTGTTCAGTGATCCTGTTACTGAGCACACATTTTCTTTTAATAGATGGATTTGAAGCAGTTTTAAGATTACAGTTTATATTTTCTAAGAAGTTTTTATTTGTATATCTGCTACAACAGGTTCAGACAAAGTACAGTCTGTTATTAGGTTTATGCCTGTTGTGAAATACCTATCATTTGTCAAAGTAGCCCTTTCATCATTAGGATTTAAAATATCCAAATTGACTTGAAATTTAAATGTTGGCTCAATAGTTGTTCTTACATTCATTCTTTGGATTAACAGTAAAGTTTTTAAAGGTTAACTGATAAATTTTTGTCACATAACTTATTAGTATTAAACCTTAAAGTTTTAGACTTGTTTTGTTACTTATTAAATATTTGAGGTGTTCACGGTATTGCTTGGCCTCAATACTAAATTTATTCATAAATTTATTGATTGAGTCATACAAAGTAAATTTTATTGTGTCTCTTTGAAATTTTATGATAGGTCTTATTTTGCAGCATTTTGAATCATTATTGCTATATTGTTTTCATTGTTTAGCCCTGATGTTGACAGGGCTACACACTGTATTACTACATTTTATAAAAATAGTTTTTATACATATACTTGTGTACAGTATGACAGTTTCATGTTTAATGTATTGTGTGTAATATCATACTTGTAGGTAAAAGTATGGATTTAAATGAAATGTCTTGATTCAAAGGGCACACTTTATCTTCTCCAATGTATAGCATTTTCCAGGAATTCATAGCATGTAAACTGAGGTGACTATGCCCCTATAAAGCTCATAAAGTAGAACCTATGGTTGATCTCTTCCTGTAGGTAATTGTAGGGTGGGGAGGGAACCTGTAAACTATAAGGTTTTATAGCTTGCCATAAAAGAGCCTGTTTTCATTTATCAATGAAGTAGCAATTCAAAGCAGTTCTGCTAAAATTTCTACTGAAACTTGAAAACAAATGCAAAATAGGTGCTCTTTTAAAACCATTTATAACTGTTCATAATAAACATTATATTTAGTGCTTTCACATTCTTTTCTCCTCAGAACATTGTAAGTTATAAAGCCTGTGTTAATTTTCTCCCATTGCCACTCCATTGACATTGTTTTGTAGATTTCATTCTAGTTCTCTTTTTGCTTTACTATTTTTATTAATCCATCAGACTTAATTCTAAAATGGTCCTATCTCTGGAGCACTATAAAGTAACAGCGATATGAACTTAATTCTAAAGTACCAGCAGATACACAGTTTACATGGGAAAACAGTATGGCAAGCATTATTGAAATACCAAAACAGAACCCACAAAACATATAATCCATGTATTCATAAACTAGGAAACGTGTCTTTAACTAGTTCTTGCATCCATAAGAAAGATGACCTATATACAGTTTTTTAAAAAGTATAAAAGACCAACCAGGCTCAGAGCAATTATGAAAGGGATTTCATGTCACCATGCCAGCGTGTATACAAGTACAGGAATACAGAATAGGCCTGAATGCTGTAAGGATTCTCAGGACCAGAGTTATTTGGGAATGCAGGTTAGGGTAAGTTTGTACTAAACTGGATCTTACAAGAGGGACAAACTTTAAAAAGTAATAGGACATTCCAGACTGAAGTGGCCATGTAACCAAAGATCATAGGAAGAAGCGCACACAGTTTATAAACTGATAGACACCTCTCCTTAGTCACAGAGAAAGATTCCATAATCCCTTTCATCTATCCTTGACTCTAAAGCCAGAACCATGTGGCCAAAGCTGCCAAGTTCTGTTGCTTCCTGGGACTGGAGCATTTTCCCACAAACCCCACTCAGTTACATCTTCACCAGCTTTCTGTTTTCAGTGGTTTTCTTTGCTGCCTAAGCTTGGCTGTCCTAAATCTCCATCTGTAGACTAGACTGGCCTCAAACTCAGAGATCTGACATCCTCTGCTTTCCCCATTCTGGTATTAAAGTTGTGTATCACCACATCTGGCTCTAAGCTTTTCTTTAATTCCTCTTCACAAGTTGGAAACTTGATTGGGTGGGATCTTGCCCTGAGGTCACCCTTTCTTCCTTTTCTTAATCTGTGTATCTCTTTAAACACAGGACTTAGCTCCATTCCACTTCCTGGTGTTCCTTTTCTCCTCAAATTGTACATTTTATATTTTTACTTTCTCAGCTTGTTCCCTTTCATTATAAAATTGTCATTAGAGTTAACACTAATAACTATATGAGAGAGACTATACTAGGCTGTTTTTGAGATTTCCTCTGCCAATAAAATTATTCTAGATCTCTTCACATTAGCCTCAGGCAGACTCTTTAGACATGGGCAAAAAAAACAGCCACATTATTCGCCAAAGCATCCTAACAATGATCCCTAGGCAACATAGTTCTCTGAAACCTGTGGAACCCAGGCCCCCAGAGTTCTAATCACCCTCAGCAACACTCTCTTTCATGCTTCTACTAGGATGGCCCATTAATCAGCTCTTGAAGTAGAAATTTCGCTCATTATTGTTATGCTGGGTAGCATACAGGCAGACTTGGTTCTGGAGAAAGGTGCTGAGAGTTCTACATCTTGATTGACAGGCAGCAGGAGGCAACTGTCAGGAGCATAGCTTGATCAAAGGAGATCTAAAGGCCTACCTCATAGTGACATACTTCCTCTACCAAAGCCACACCTACTCCAACAATGCCACACCTCCTAATAATGCCACTCCCTATGGGTGCCATTTTCTTTCAAACCACCATAACAGCTTTCTCCAGTCTCTTTGGAATTGTCATATTTTATAGTGTCCCTTTATGAATTTTCTGTTCAAAACATTAGGAAAATACAAAAAAATTGAATGGCAGCTACTGCTTTAATTTTAGGTAACATTGTTTTTCCGTGTTTTGCTTAAGAATTATTATTTAATTATATTTTCAGTTTTATTTTGTGTTTAACAAAGTTGTAATTGTGTATCTTTTAAAACAGGATTTAGTGATTACTTAAAATTTACCATTTGTAAAAAACATAATTAAATTTAATCATTTTAAAGAAGTATCAAAATATTCTACAACAGAAACCAAACATGAGTCAACCGTGTTGTTAAAGAAAACTTACATTCAGAAAAGAAAACAATGAACATGAAATATTTCTTATTTCAGGATAAATTTAATGAAAGGATATCAAACAAGAGACAGAGGGCTCAGCTTTAGTGATAGAACCTAACATTCATCAGACCCTGGGTTTGATCCCCTGCCTTGAAAAAAATAAAGACTATCAAACTGGTACTGTTTTTACTGCTTAATTGGTCATCCATTGTCTGCTATGACTGATGTTCAAATAATAAGTTTCTTTCTAAAAAAAAAAAATAATAAGTTTCTTTCTTTGACAAATACAAACAGACCAAATTCAATCTTCCTGGGCACTATTTGTTATATCACCAGCTAACAGCCAGAGATGGTAGCACTGCTGTAACTTAACACCAACACCCCTTGGTATAACCACTTAATTGAGTCACAGGTTGGCTAGATGCGTAAAGACCGAGGTGAGTTCCTAAAAGGAAGAACGTTTATTCTGTGGTTGCATTAGATGTTGGAAAGCTTCCTGATCACCACGTCTCCTTGTAGACTGCTGGTAGCTTAGTACAGCCTAGGCAGGCTTCACTCAGAGCACTTTGGGGATTAGAACATATTTTACCAAATATGGGAATAAAAAAACAATTATTTTCAGATTTGTAGTTGGAGTTAACATCTGTATTAGAATATAACATCATCTTTATAACTTTAAATGTTCTAAAGAAATGTTTTACTGGAAACAATATTCCTCTATGAATTGAAGAGTTTTTGAAGTTAAATAGCAATAATTATCTCCAACATATTGGGCACTTTCTGTATGCCAAATACTGTGTAAAGTGTTTTTTATAAGTGGTTTCATTCTCTATTATAATTCTGTAGACAAGGGTATTCTCATTAACATCATTATGTGCCAAAGGAGAAACTGAGGCAGATAATCTTTTAAGATCATCTAGAAACACTTCAGTTTAATGTGTTAATGCATTATGGAAGATGGACCAATCACAATAACTCTAGAAGTATTATTGATCCACATTAATAAGTCATTAAATTCCTATGTTACTCTGTAGCACAAGGCAGATTTTGTGGAAATCATGAGTTGCTCAGGTAATAAGGGCAGTTAGTCCTGTAACCCAGTTCATATTTTTAAACATCTGCTACATGGTGTCTGTTAGCTCTTCTAACCTGCGTTACATTACTGTAATGGGTAACACTTATAAGGTAGGTAGAGAGCTGTGTGACAAAGCCCGCAGACTGCTGAGCACCATGGCAAGGGCTGATCAAAGCCACACAGGAGAGGGACTGGGAAGACCTTGATTTGGGACGTAGCCCAAGTGCCTTCCTGGGACGCTTTCTAAGAGAGCTGTTAGCGAAAACATGTCTTGTAAAGAATTCTATCAGCCCAGGAAGAAGTCTCAAGCAGATGATTTGAGGTATGGATATAACCTAGGTGAGTTCCTAGGAAAAGTAGCCTTGAGGTTTTCAGTAGCTGAGGGCTGAAAGAGATATAAGTCAAGGTAACCTGGATGTGAGAAGGGATCTTGGGGTTTGGTGGGAAGAACGCAGGCCAGAAGCTGTGGTTTTTCTAGTGCATAGGCAGAGTCACCTGTGACCTTGAGAAAGGAAATTAGGGACACCTGCTGCCCTGCAACTCCGCTACCCACATGCCACAGACAGCTGTTTGAAAGCCAGGAGTGGAGGAATGAGAAGGTAGTTATGAGTGTCACCAATGAGAGGAGTTGGGCCTCCTTGCACTCTTCCTTGAGACCTATTTTGAAAGCTCACTGAAACACTTACATCTAACACCTAAGTGTGAATCATTTTCCAGCTGTTATTCTGATCGTGACTATTCTTTCCATTCTATTCAAGAAAATAATCTTTATAATCAATATTTAGGGTGTTGCTATTTGAGAACCTACAAACAAAACAGAACTTTAAAAAGTATTGCCCAATACTCCTGTCTTCTCCAGGGCCTTCCCATTTGCTCTAGTTTTCTATGACATTGCTACCAGCCTATTGGTTCCTACAAGTAAACCCTTGGTAATTGTTAGGCTCCTTTAGTTGCAGGTATCCCACATATGTTGCTTTCTCTGTCCATTGTAGTTCTGCAATCTAACCTCTTATCATTTGCTATCATGGCCAGAGTCAAGAGTCTGCTCTCTGACATCGAAAGCTGAATCTTCATGCTTGTGCTTTTACCTGTACTGTTGCTATGCCTATCCTAAGCATCCTCACCTCCCATAACCATTGTTTCAGTTGTAACTATAATTTTTCATAACAACTACATTTTAATTTGGTTCCCATTCCATAAAATTTAGCCTCTTATTACGTGTGTGTGTGTGTGTGTGTGTATGTATGTGTGAGTGTGCGTGCATGCATGTATTATGTAGCCCCTTGTTTCAGGCTTACTAAATATTTTCACAGTGTTCAGCCTTGTACAGTGTGTCGTAATGCATTCAGTTTATTAGCTGAAGAGCCATCAAGAAAGACACCTGGCATCAACCTCTGGCCTCCACATGCACACAAACTTGCATGCTCATACACAAGCACACATGTCCAAGAATATGCCAATTTGCATGCACACATACACACAACACATGCATTTGTATCACCCCCCACACAAAAGGAAAAGAAATTTAGAAGAATAGCTGTTTCATAATATGGTAAATCTATATGTAATATTTTGAGTAACTTCCAAAATGATTTCAAAAATGTTTTAATCACTGTTAAATCCTACCAGAAATGAATAAGGGTTTTAGTTTCTCTGAATCTTCACTTATTATTGTTAATTTTTTATTTGTTCCATTTATCCTTGAGCTTTCTTTTTTTGGTCTAGTGGTTATTTAAAGTACTTTATTTAATTTCCACATATTTATGAATTTTCCTAATTTTACCTTGTAAATGATTTCCATTTTCAGTTCATTGTAGTTGTAGAATATGCATTCTATGAATTTGATATTTTATATCCTTAAAAAGGGTTAGTTTATTGTGTCGCATATTGCCTATTCTAGAGCTATTTTATTTTTCTAAATCAGTTTTATCTTTAGTGTTCTGAGGCTGTATACAGTAAATGCATGCTTGTGCTTACTTTTGTCTTCCTGACTGACTGGCATTTTATTATTATAAAACATTCTTTGCCTATAGTGACAGGTTTTGTCTTGAAGAACATTTTGCCTGATACAGACAGCTACTCCTGTTGAGGGAGGCCGTTCATTTATTCCCAGCTGCCCAGACCCAAAATAACCACTCAGAAACTATGTTATTTAAATCACTGCTTGCTCAATCACTTAAGCTTATGGCTAGCTAGGTCTTTTATTTTTGGTTAACCCATTTCTATTAATCTGTGTATCACCACGTGATCGTGGCTTACTGGCAAGATTCCAGTGTGTCTGTCTGCTGTGGCTCCATGGCTTCTTCTCATTGACTCCACCTTTTTTCTCCCAGCATTCGCTTTAATTTTTCCCACCTAGCTCTATTCTGCCAAGCCACTGGCTGAAACAGCTTTATTCATTAACCAATAAAAGCAACACATATCCAGACAAACTTCCCACATCATGTTCCTTAATGGATGTCCTTTAAATCTGAAGTGCTCCTCTTGTACAGTTTATTGTTGATTCATGACTTTTATTCGCTCCTGTAGTTTTCTTTTTGAAATTTTAATCTATTTACATTTAACTCAGTTACTGATAAGGTTTGGGTAAGTCTACAATTTTGTTTAGCTTTGTAATGTTTTTATGTAGTTTTGTTGTTATTCTGTTATATTTCCACTATTAATTTGGGAGAAGGTAAATTCATATCTTTCTTTTGCTCTCCCTTTTTATTTTTAGCAGTTTTGTTGAGTTGTTTTCTTAGTGATTACCCTTAGAATTTCAATTAACATCTTAATATAATTTAATTTGGATTAGGAAGAGCTTTAGTGTCACTTTTCCCACCTTATCATCTGAGCTGTTGTTTTCATGTATGTTCTATCTTCATATGTTGTAAGCCTATCAGCATGTGTTTATAACTACTTATATATCAAGTTCCTTTTCAATTAGATGGGTATAAAAGGAGTTACAAATAATGTGGGTTTGTTGTTGTTTTTGCTTGGTTTGGCATGTTCATGAGCTTACCTGTTAATATTCCACATCAGATACTCACATGCATGTACATGAACTTATCTATTAATATTCCACATCAGGTACTCACATGCATGTACATGAACTTATCTATTAATATTCCACATCAGGTACTCACATGCATGTACATGAACTTATCTATTAATATTCCACATCAGGTACTCACATGCATGTACATGAACTTATCTATTAATATTCCACATCAGGTACTCACATGCATGTACATGAACTTATCTATTAATATTCCACATCAGGTACTCACATGCATGTACATGAACTTAGCTATTAATATTCCACATCAGGTACTCACATGCATGTACATGAACTTCTCTGTTAATGTTTGGCCTTGTTGCTTTGGGGGCTATGGAAGGATAGAACAACATGGAGAAAGTCCGTATTGAAAATGAAGCTGCTCATTGTAGCCAAGAAGCAAAAAGATGAAAAAAGAAACCAGGACCCCATAATTCGTTTTGTGCAAAAACTCTGCTGCGTTTCACTTGTTAAAGGTTCATCCATCTTCCAGTGGTATCACAGATTCAGGATGTATTTGTCCCCGTGCTCTAGTTAGCTTCCACAGACCCTAAATCCTGATTGGTAATTAGTTTTCAAAACATTGATATGGAGGACACAGAAATTCATAGCGCTCACTAGTCGTCATATAAAATGAACCTTCACATATAAAGTGCTTACTTTTGAAGCCTGCAGTAAAATTTATGAACTCCCATTTTCATTTGTTTGATAGAGAATTCCCAAAATGGTGAACTAATGAGCACTTTCTAGCTGTTATTTGATTATCACTAAGGACTTTTCTGCTATGGAATTGCATCAGTCAGATAGAAGATTTTACAATTTATATATGACTACAAATAAAGCCACATTATTATCCAGTATATTCATAGTTTAAATTACTTTTAAATCTATGAATGCTGTTCTTCTGGAATAATATTTGAACACATGTAGTAAAATTCTAAAGTCAAAAGGTAGGTGTTCCAGATACCATCTTACACAGACCTCTTATTTAAAGTCACACAAACCTGGTGTTTTGTACCGTACTTTACCTGGGACACAGAGAACGACTGGAAATTCACTCTATTCATTCTTAGTTTGATATTCATTTGATTTACTCATGGTTGCTGTTTTATCTGAACATAATATAAATCAAATGCTTTCAAATACTTTGATAAAATGTTTCTGATTTTGCATATACCAGCATTATAAAGCATAACAGCAACAAAGCTTTTGGCTAAAACAAGACGATATGTTTTGTGAAATTATTTGCTTTCTTTATCTCTGATTCCTTATCTATTATTATCCAGAAAAGATTAGTTAAAAGTAACAGCATCTTGATTACTTTGTATAAATACTCACCGGGTTCTCTCATATTGCATTCCCATAAATAATTAGAAGACTGATTTGCCATACTATGCTAGGAATAGGGTGTGCTTTTCTTCATTCTTCTTATGAAGTAAAATAGAATCTAGGTCACTATGTGGAAAGGGGTCATATAACATTTAATGATGAGTTTCTACACAATTTGGGATTTATCATTAAATTTTCTTTCACGATATTTTATCTTATTTCTGCTTTAATAGTAAAAACAATATTTCTTAATTAGTATTAGTAATAACTTTCTCGAAGTTTATTTAATTTTAAGGTAAATGCTAAACAGCTTTTTAAATTTTATCTATATTAATTAATTGGTAGTAACTTACCAGTAACCATTATATATGCCCTTAATTATTTGGATGAATGTCCATCTGCCAATTAGGAAAATTTACATTTTTGGTAGCCAGAGTAGAAAGGCATGAGTGGAATTATTAGCAGTGTTGAAGCCAATTTAGGCCTAAAGTTGTCTCTTAAATTATTCTGACAAAACTTAAAAGTTATCCTGGGAAGGGTCAAGATGACCTTAGGTCACTGCATGGCACAGCAAGGTCCAACTCACATTAAACGAATACAGGAAAAACCAGCTCATTTGCAAAGCAAAATGCACATTTTGTAGCTCCCCGGAGGAGTTGTAGCAAACTCCTATTGGTAACTAAAACAAGCAAAACGCATTGTTTCACAGTTCTGAAGTGTGAGACCAAGTAAACTAGGAGAAAGCACAGAGAAGGTAGTAGAGTCCCGGTGTGGCACTTGTTTTAGGCTGGCAGAGCAAAGTTCTCCAGTGAGGATGAAGCCAGCTGAAGCCCTGTTTTGCTCGAGTGTATGAGTTTATTCAACATAACTTGACTTGGTAAACTGCCTGAGGACATTATGAATATTGATTATTGGATTTCATGCTAGATAAAAGTACAAGGAACAGCCAGACTGCTGAACTTGACTGCTCAGTGTTCCTACAAGGGTCATTGAGAATCCTTCAGAGATAGTTACAATGTTTAATTTCTTGAAAGATATTACAAAGAAAACTCTACCTAGTATCTTATAATAACCAGGCTAATTTTTAAAAAATATAAAATAGTGTCCAGTAGGTAGTTCCATTAAGACTGAAAAATTTATGCATCCATAACCAAAGTTTATGCCCCATTTGGGTAGTACACCTATAATCCATGGGGTTTTTTGGGGGTGCGGGGGGTGCTGAGGCAGCAGGATCATGAGTTCAAGGCCAACATGGGATACACAGTATAAAACCCTGTCTCGAAAGGAACCCTGACTAGAGAGATAGCTCATTGCAGAGCGCCTGCCAATCCTATGTAAGATCCTGTTTGACTGCCAGTACCCACTCCTCCTCCCCGTCCCCCCAAAAAAAGAAGGAAGAGGAAAGAGAAGAATCAGACAGAACAACAACAAATGACCAGCCTAACTCAGTGTGACTGTATGTACCTATAGTTTCACCATTACGGAGGCTGAGGCAGGAAGATCACTTGAGTCCAAAAATTTGAGGCCAGCCTGGGTAACACAAAAAGACCTGGTCTCAAAAAACAAGCAGATAGAAATAAACCCAATATTTTTTTCCAGTCTACTTGGCTCTGAGAGATTCTGTTGAATAATCACGGTCCTCACTCAGAGTAGCACAGGAATATTACACTGTTTTCCAGTATGATGTTCAGTTAATTGTATGCAATATCCAACACTTTTGTGAATAGATTACTGTTAGATGATTTTTTCAAGTGTAGACTTAATATAAATTATTAAAGTACATTTAAGGCATGCCAGAATAAGCTATAATTAGGTATTTTAGATGCATCTGCCAATTATGATCCTTAAACTGAGAGGTCTGTTCTGAGCTAACAGTTTCAAAAGTCAGAGACCAGCTATATATGGATTATATATGGATTCTAGAAAGCATTTCATTTCACAGACCTTTTATTATCATCATGTAATAAGATGTACACACTAGCACTTATCTTTTAACATTTGTTATAGAAAGATTTCATAACTACTCTTTTATCTCAAGAATTGAATCATATTGCAGAAAACAGATCTGCCCTACATACATGCAGACCATTGTAGGGTGCCAAATAGTATATGACAGAAGACACGCATTGAGAGTCTTCCAAACAGACTGTTGATAGGGAGCCTGCTGGAACAAGAGGATGAT
The DNA here is from genome assembly GCF_903992535.2 of Arvicola amphibius. Classification (NCBI taxonomy): domain Eukaryota; kingdom Metazoa; phylum Chordata; class Mammalia; order Rodentia; family Cricetidae; genus Arvicola; species Arvicola amphibius. The sequence continues at coordinate 29,534,675 of NC_052054.1, forward strand.
CCGGATACTCTTCATTGGAGACAAACCGCTAGCCCTCTTGCTGGGTTTTTTCCTGCGGAGTTTTTTTTTTTTTTACAGTTTTGCTTAAACACTCAGACAATAAAATCTTGTAGATAGAAAGGTCAGTATTTATTCAGAATTTGCTGCCAAATTCAACCAAAGAAGATCACCATTAAAGTCTGATTATCAGAAGAGAGTATGTGTTTTCATGTGAGAAGGTAATAGTGTTTTAGATAGGAACACATACTTGAATACCATACCACCAGTTTCTCCTGAGCCACATGGTTTCTGTCATGAACTTTCCATAAAAGAGAAGAGTCATAGCCAAAGATCAGACTCCACTGCCAGAATGTAGACTGTTAGCGTGACGGGCACACCAGTCCTTATTGTTAGACACATAGACAGCTGTGCCAGATGTCAATAGCAATATCATGATGCCACACTCCAAAGACTGCTCCATTGCTTCAGAACTGCACTCCCAGCTTCTCTAATGCTGCAGTTCTTTAACACAGTTCCTCGTGCTGTGGTGACCCCAACCATAAGATTATTTTCATTGCCACTTCAAAACTGTAATTTGCTGCTGTTATAAATCATATTATAAATATCTGTGTTTTCAGATAGGCTTAGGTGACCTCCATGAAATGGCACTTTGACCTTCAAATGGGTCCTAACCCGCAGGTTAAGAAGCACTGATTTAGAGGCTAACGCTTCATCAGCCATCATCCTCCATCAACAAGGATGCTCGTTGTAACATTTGATGGGAAGGCATTGCCTCTGCCTTAGGAGGTAGCACTCAGGAGACGTAACTTAGATGGAACTTAGGCTCACCAGGGCTGGAAATAGATGCATGGGAGGCATTCCTCATGTGTGCTTCCCAGACAGGATGGTGGTAAGGTTTTATCTGAAGCCATTAAGTTGTGGAACTACGCCAGTCTGCTAGAGCTGCTACCAGAATACACAAACTTGGTGGCTTAAACAGTAGGAATTTACTTTCTCACAGTTCCAGAGGTTAGTAGGCCAAGACCAAGATATTAGCTGTGTAGGTTTCTCCTGGGGCTTTTTTTTCCTGGCAGGAGGTCACCTTCACACTGTGTCCTCACATAGTCGTTTTCTCTTTGTGTCTGTGCTTCTGGCATCACTTCCTCTTCCAAAAATAGTGATCCTATTGGTCAGGATGACTTGTGATGTCACTTAACTTTAATTGTCTCCTTAATGGCTGTCTCCCCAGATATATTCATATAAGGGGTTAGGGCTTTAAGGTTTCATTTTGAAGAGTGCAGTGTGATCCATAACAAAATGTGTGTAGCAAGTTCACAGGTAATAGCAACTAGTAGCATGTAGTCTGTGCTGCATTTGGAGCCTAAGAAAGCATCCAGTAATCGATGGGCACTACCATAGGGGTATAGTGGGCAATCTCATGCTAGGTCCTATGGAACCTCTCTTGAGATTCTTTCCTCAACAGACCCTTGTGGAAAATGTAGTGAAAGCGTTACTATATCACGTTTATGAACTAAATTAGGAGTGGTCCACATGACGACATAAACCTGATGTGCGGCTTCCTACATGATATATTTATCCAGGCTGATCCTCCTGCTGTCCTTCAGAAGAACTAGAGCTGCACAGATAAGCCTGCTGCCTTCTGCAGCCACAGTACTCCCTTGACTGTGTCGTCAGACCCCGCAACTCCCCAAGCCTTAGCTTCCCCTGCCTTTGACTGCCACTCATAATGCAGGGCTTCACCATATTGAACCAGTTGGGGGTTCCTCTTAACTGAACTCAAACGTGCTATGGAATCGGCCTGAGATGCACACCTACACACTTTGCCCATCTAATTCCTAATTGTCCTCTGGTCTCCTACAAAGCCTACGTGAGGTGACCCCTCTAGAAATGATCCTGCTGCTGGCTTACCACTGTGGGTGCAGCGCCAGCCACATTAGCATTGACGTAGTTGTTTATTGAAGGAATCCATCAGCCCAGTTTCAGAGGGCTATAATGCTGTGTTTCCATGTCACAGTTTCAGGGCCTATACATTTGAATCTCTGTTTAGTGAGGAAGCAGTAGAATAAGCATATTCATGTGTATACACATTATAATACCCACTTCACATAGCGCAACAGATCTGAGATGGACTGAGCTCTCTGTCCAAATGCTAGAAAGGACTTGCAAACACCTGTGGAGCTCTGCAGCATCATTTTTGACTTGCATGTAGTTTTTTAAAGAAAAACAAATCAAATAGGATGGATATTGTTATAAAACAAAGAAGAAGAATCTCATAGAAAGGCCTTTCCTCTTAGTTGGTGTCTAGCAAAGATCAGCTCTTAAAGGAAAGTGAGAAGATGTAGATGTTGTTATAAAACTGTCAAAAACTGCTTTTTCAAGAAAAGTTTTTCTCAAAAAGAGACTTCAGCAGTAAACCCAATAATGCTAATAGAATTATATAATCAAGTTCTTCCATTGAGCTTTTCCTTTTTTGTAAAACTGATAACCTGAAGTTTTTTTTCTTTCAGAGGCATCTGCTTAGAGCAGAGAATGGGACCTCTAGGTATACCAGAAAGCACTTCTAAGAAATGGAATGGTGTGTGATGGGCTGGTTTTTTTTTTTTTTCTTCAAAGTAATTTACTTTAAAACTTCAACATCTGGTATTTTGAAACTAATCTTTGTGTGTTGAATACTCTTAACCATTTCTCAATCCCACAGTCTTTTATCTTGCTTCTCCTGCTGTGTTCCCACCACCCCTGATCCTATTAGCAACCCTTGAGACAGCCTCAGGCTTACCAAAGTCCTGCTTTGGTTTCAGCTGCTCTTCTGCAAGAGGAAGTGAGTGTTGGGGCTTTTTCTGTGGCACAGTTGTGATAAAGCTGTGGTGGTCTTATCTCCCTCTTAGGTCGTGGCTCTTTATGACTACACAGCGAGCCGATCAGATGAACTAACCATCCATCGTGGAGACATTATCCGAGTGTTTTTCAAAGATAATGAAGACTGGTGGTACGGCAGCGTAGGAAAGGGGCAGGAAGGGTTTTTTCCAGCTAACCATGTGGCCAGTGAAAGTAAGTGTATGCTCCCTTCCTGCTACCTTAAGATGGTAAAACTGCGCCCAAGATTTAATCGTTTTCTACCCTTTCTGTACTGTCTACATAACCACTGCACACGCTCACCAGCAGGAAACGTTTTTCATTCTTGCAATGGAAAAGCTGAAAAGAGGAGGCATCAGGGTGCCAGAGCGCTCCCAAGCTGTGAGATGGGAGGTGATCCCTGGGGACCCTCCAGCAACTGCTTCCTGTAGCTCCTTCTGCCCTACCAGCTGCTGCACACAGTTCTGTCAGCTCCTCGCTCGCCACAGTGACTCCTCAGTTGACTAGCATCTGAAGAATCTCAAATCCCTCAGCTCTCGCTCTTCCTGTTTGTATACCTCAGCTCCGGCCTTCTGAACCATGAGTGACGGGGCTGGCTCATTCGCAAGCTCACTAAGCAGCCTTTAGTGAAAAGAAGAGTGAACAGGAGAAGATCCCTGATGAGGCCTTTTAAGATCTGTAGTTTTGCTGTGAGGCTTTGCAAGGTGAAAAGGGAGCTGCCACAGAGAGCCTGAGAGCGTGGTGAACTGTCCCCGGAGGAGCAGGCCGCAGGACTTCTTCAGAAGAATGTTCTAACAGCAGCTGGCCTGCTGGCCTGCTAGGGAAAGCCCAGCACTGTTGTCAGGAAAGCCACCTTGGAGCCCATGCCCAGCAGTTGAGTTCTCCTACACAGACACTCATGCAGTTCTGAGTTAAAGTGAAATAGGCAACACCATTAGGAATATTTATTCTCTTTTGTTTCTACAAAGAATTATTTATTCCTAATTTCTATTTTCGTGCTAATCTTTGAAACCCGTTAAAGCAAACTAGGAGTGAACAGAAGCACTAGTACTAATTCCCCTTCAAGTTCGGATTGTGAGAGCAAAGGATAGTTTTAAAACTGAAAAGGAGGAAGAAGGTCATACTGGATTACTGTGCTAGATGAAGGGACTTCTTTTAATGTCCTTCTCTAAGGAATGACTGACAACTTTTAAAGTCTCCTGGAGACGCAGTGCATGGCCTAAAGAAAATGCAGAATGGAGAAAGCTTAAGGGAGAATGGAAGGAAGTTGTTGGAGGGCACAGTGACTCCCAGGTAGAGTTAAGACAGTGTTAAAGTCCTCTCCCACATGCCCCACACTCTGACTTGCTGACTGCCATAAACATCCCCACTCCCCCAACTCTTTCCTGGGCAAGCTCTGGAACAGGGTCACAGCTAAGGTTAGTGGCAGTGGCAGGGCTGTCTCGAAGCACAGTAGTATGTCTGTGACTGTAACCAGGAATCAGCCTGTTCCTGTCAGATGCCAGTGAAAACATCTGCAGATACTGTTTTTACTTGGCAGTATAAAGAGATCATGTGTCTCCCACAACGTGTTCTGCAGAAAGAAGCCTTAGGCTCGCCTCTCTTGACAAGCTACGGATAGATGGTCTGCTGGGAGTTAAAACCTAACAAACTTTACTTTCCTTATGTAGTGAGCACCTGCAATGATGCTTGATGGCTTTGTCAGAATTGATGCCTCACCTCCACTCATGACCGTCCTGCGGTTGTCGTCATTTCTTGCTGTGCTTTAGGATAATTAATGCTTCCTTTAGTTGCCGTTTCTTGTGAGAGCCTTGTGTAGGTGAGAGTAGGAGAACAATCAGAATACCTGAGATATAAGAGCTGAATCTCACCCTTCAGCGGGTTCTTTTCCCTTTATCCTATTTGTTTCCTGAATTTATCAAAAACTCAACTGCCAACTTTAGCATTCGCAGGGAAAATGACTCTCAGCAACATATCCCATTCTAAAACTAGTGGGAGGGATCGTCCTTGATCTTTATCTGAAGCCACATTCTGCAAAGCAAATGTGCATTTATATATGAACAGAATCTCTACCCACTGTTCAGCTGAGAAGAGGGGCGTTTAGGAGAACAGCACAATAAGAGGAGATAGCATTCCACTGTAAAGGAGTGATTCTGTGTCTGAGCCACTGAAAAGACAACACCATCAGTTCCTCCTAGTCACATCTGACACCCTTTTCTCAAGATATAAAAAAAAAAACCTAGAGGTAACCCCAACCCATACTCACATCCAACTATAAGCTCATAATCTTAACTGTGCAAGTTCAATTAAATGCATCTTTGGAATTTCTCAATTTTGAATTACTCTTAATTAAAATAGATTTTCACTTTAGTACTTTAAGATTCCCATGTGATTTTTTACATACATATACTTCATGTAGACTCAGTAGACTATGTAGATTATAATCTTAGATTAAAGGGCTTTTAAATTTAAATCTTAGGATAATACCATCCTAAATCTGTGTTTATTCGTTCTTTGTTTCCAAATTATCCTTCAGCGCACAGTTCTGCCTGCTCTTCAGAGCTTGGCACCCCTTCCACTTCCTCCGTTAGGATTTTCCATCCCCCATATCACTTTGTCTTTGGCGTTAGCCGCCTTTCAAATGATGCTGACTTTGTGGGCATGGCTGCCTCCAGGCAGCCAGGAGCTCCTGGAGAGCAGAGACTGTGTGGCAACCTGGCAGTAACCTTGCATACAGCAGGTTCCTGGTAACTGTACTGAGAAAAAAATGAAATAAGCATCTATGTGACTACATAGTAATTGAATCGATACCGTCTGCAGTCTAGATCTTCATGAGTAAAGCTTTCTTACCTGCAACTAATGGGTCAGACTGCAGACTACCTTAGCGAGCATATCCTGCATCACCTGCTGCTACAACCGAGCGTTGAATAGCAGTTTCTTTACATTTAAATATCTGCCCTCCTTCATAGTTTGTTCTCTGGTGGAACAGTGCTCCTGGATCTAATTCCATGACTTCCTGTTTAAATTCCAGCACTGTATCGAGAATCACCTCCAGAGGTAAAGGAGAGATCTCCTCCTTTAACTCCCAAGGGGAAAACTAAGACAGAAAAACCTTCAGCTTCTCAAAAGGTACGTATTGTCAAAAATATGTGTTACATATATGATGCTTTGATTTTTTTCAATCTGTATGAAATATTCCTTTATTTTTCATGCTTATGATCTACCATTGTTTACATTGTTACTTCTTTTGATTTGGGCACCAATGAGAAGTATATGAAGTAAATGTTGCAGCCATTTTCCAGATAAGGAAACTGAGGAGGCTCAGAGAGGATAGAGTTCTGGCCCCCAGCCCGGAAGCGGAGCCCGTGGCTTTAGGCACGCTGCACTCCACTCTGCGCTTGCGTGTCCAGCGTCACCCTAACACCGCATCAGCCTCACCTAGAAGGCGTACACTGTCGCCAGGGCTCACAGGAGTCCACAGAATAAAAGACACCCCAGCCCTCGAAGACTGCTCCTTTCACTTGCTAGTAATTGAAGGCACTTTCAGCTGTTATCAGCCAGAGACATGCCATTGCCGTTTAAGGTCTGTGCTGTCAGAAAGAGCAGTATCTTTCTGGTAGGAATAGTATTTCTTATGCATATGGCTCATTAGACCTGTTCCATTTATGACATTAGCTCTTGAACACACACACACACACACACACACACACACACACACACACACACACACACACACCAGTATATGTATCTTGTGGTTTAAACATTTGAACCTATTCTGGGTCAGACTTTCAACACATAGATACTTAGTTCTTCCATGCCGAGCATTGTGGTAACTCCAGTTGAAGCTGGTATAAGTGGACAAGGCACGTGTCCTAACGGTTTTGATGGACAGGTGGCAAGCCACCTATGAGCCGGTACTTTCAACAGACTCTTGGAACTAGGATGGAGATAATATGCATGTTTCATTGGGAACACATGGGAAGAAAGCGTTCCATTCTGTTCTGGGAAGGCCCAGACATAGTTCCCTAAGGAAAAATGTACAGCCTGAAGCTTCAGGGATTTAAAAGAAATGTTACATGAACTTAGGACAAAGCACTCCCGAAGAGGGAGGACTTGGATAAGGTATAGAATGTCATGATTGTGTCTGAAGAATGTAGGTTTAAAGGGGGAAAGTTGAGGAGAAATGGAGGCACTGGGCCACAAGCAACCTAGTGCACTCTGCCATTCTCCAAACAAGGGCTCCCCTGGGGGAGGTACCCCAGGAAATTACATAAAATGATTTTAATTATAGCACTACCACTAGTGGTTAAAATAGAGGTAATAAAACCTAGCATGAGGAAACTCATTAGGGATACATAGAAGGAAAATACAAGACTGAGCCAGGGAATGAGAGGTAGGCAGAGGCTGTGATTGCCTGGCTTTTCATTATTCAGCTGTTTAGTGGCCGGGAACCTAAGGTCACTCTGAAGTCGCTGGGTTATTCATAGCTGAATAGGTGACAGTACTACAAAATTACTGAGCTAGGAAGCTTTGGAAAGAGTGTGGTGAGACAAGGTGACCATGGAGAGCTGGTTAGCTCAGTTTTAGATATTTCAGTTTGCTACTCATGTCTTCAGAGATCCCAGGTACAAATAGCCACAGGCGCTCAGAAGTGCAGGACTGGGATTTGAGAGAAAGTAGAGCTCCAAAACCAAATGAAGAGGAATTAGTGTAGTCAGCCTCCCTGCTGGAAAGTAGGGTTTGTGGTAAAGACAGTGGCCCTGATAAGGTCTGCAGAGTCAGAGAGGGAAGCCAAAGGCAGAGCCCAGTTGACACTGATGTTAAGGGAGTTAAAAAAAAAAAAAAAGAGTAGATTGGAAAACAGAAAAAAAGGAAAGAAAAGAAAAAGACATGCCCTGGAATCTAAGGGTGAAGCAAAGAATATATTTAGGCATGCCCAACTGTTTGACATTATGATGCTACTTTGCTGTCTACAAAGTCCCTGCTTGAAAACCATGTATTTGAGTTACAAAAAGAAAAAGAACACAAACACACACATGCACTTACAAGTTTCTGATATTTAAATAAGTTTAAATGATATTTTAATAAGTTTATTTTAGGTAATCTTGTGTTAGACCACCCTCCTAGCTGTCCTTGAACTTGTGGGATACAGGCTGCAGGTTGGACACACCTGCCAGACAAGCGGTTGGATTATCTGAGCATTTGGTAGTCAACAGGACCTTGATAGATTTGTGCTGGAATCAAAGTGAGAAGCAAGTGGAAGCCATTCTCAAAAGTTTTATTTCAGAGAAGTGAGGGCGAGAGGGTGAGGAGTTGTTGGAGGAGACAAGATAGCCAGTTATTTTTCAAGTATTGAAGAGATACAAACTGATATGCTGTGGAGTCAAAAGCAGGACATGATGAATTCTGGAAGGTGTAGGAGTTTGTTTCATTACAGAAGAACAAAATGCTAGATAAGTCCTGGGTAGACCGGAGCTTCTCAGCTGTGGGGATTTTTCCTCCCAGGAGACATTTGGCAATGTCTAGAGATTTTTGTTGTTATTTCAACTACAAGGAGCGGGTTAGGGGCTACTGGCATCTCTGCAGGATTTAGAGGTCATCGCTTACCCTTCTACAACTCAACAGAGAATCGACTAACAAAATATGGCAAGAGAGTCGAGCTTAGAACAGCATCCCTTTCAAATGCAGGGGCCAGAGAGGAGGGATAACTTGGGTAAAGTCTAGAAATAAAGAGTGAGAGATTTCCTGCATGTTTCATCAGATTGGAGAAGACAGAGAAGCAGGAAAAGGTTGGTAGACTTAGCCAGGTTTGCCACTAGGTTACAGGAAGCTCTCCTTTCTACTAATGAACACCAGATTTGAGAAATTAGGCAGATGCTTGTCTTTGTAGGGGCTGTTATAACAAATATGCAGTAATTTATAATGGCTTATACGATGAATAATTTTCACAGTTTGGAGACTGGAGAGACTAGCAAATCCAAGGTTAAGGTACTAGTAGATCTGGTATCTGTTGAGGGCGGACTTTGGTTTTCAGCTCCATTGCAACCTCACAGGATAGATAGAGAAGAATCTCTCTTATGTCTTGTTTTGTAAAAGCACAAATTCCACTGTGAAGATTCTATCATTATCTCCAAAAGCTGTCATTGTGAGGCTTAGAAATTCATCATGGGAATTTTGAAAAGCTACATGTCACCAACTCAGCAATTCCATATTTTTACAACCTAGATAAATCAGTGCAATGGAAATATAACATTAGCATGGGGGCAATAACAAGGCTTTTGGTTTAGTATGAAATGCAATAAAAGATCAAGCAATCCCGGTATCCCCAGTTTGCACCATGCTGATCATTAAGGCTATGTACTCCTGACTCTAAGTGTCTTCCTCTCCGTTGATTCTGTTAGCCACAGGAGAAACTAGGAGTTTTCTATATGTAACTACTCATGTGAAATTGGTCTTGGCCTTGCTCTTCCTGATGTGCCAGTGTTCCTAAGGGACCACTTACTCCAGAGACCTCTCACTGCCTGTATCCTTCTTCTCCTTAGATGGACTCACTATGTCATGGTATTAGTTCAGACTGCAGTTCTGTCCAGTTTGGATCTCCATGCTGCAGACACACCCTTACATCCATCTCCCAGCATGCCAGTTCTTCAGATGGCAAGCCTAGCCTTTAAGGACCAAACCTTAGTTCTAATAGATCTCAAGGAAACGTACAACATGCAAATTAAAATAGCTTTTAAAATGAAGTAGTTACGCCGAGGATGTAGCAGAGTTGTAGAACACTTGCCTAGCATGCACAAGAATGGTTATCAGTATTAACGCATAAAGCAAGTGTCACACAGAGTAGGGAAGCCATGTGGGCCAGGAAATAGGACATTCCCACAGAAAAGATGGAGCTTGGATCAGGGTTTAAAGTTAAGGTGAATGAATTTATTTACTGGGAGAATATAATTTGATCTGTCTATATGAATCCATGTGTTAGACTAGAATCCTACAGAGAGCAGTGGGTGTAATTCAGTGTTAGAGTACTTGCCTAGCAATACAAGATACTGGTTCAGTCTCCAGTACTTTAAAAAATTAGGAACGTGCATGTGTTCCTATAGATAGACGGACAGACCAACAGATATCTTCCAGGGAATTTGTTGTTGAATGTGTATTAGACGGTGTGATGATTCCTGGAGAGAGAGAAATGATCTGTGCTAATGTAAAAAGAAGTCCCCGATAAACATGATGTTGCCCAGGCACTAAAACGCCTTGCATACTGAGTCATTGAATCTGACAGTCAACCTTGATAAATGTGAACCTAAGCATCCCTAGCACCTAGTTTATTGTATTTTTTAATTAATTCTTTATCAAAATAAGTATGGTTGATTTGATCAAGATTCTGTCTTATAAACATACCATAAGAATGCATCAGAGATTTAATTTTGAATGCAAGCCTTTTCTTATTATCATATAGAAGATAAGCTTTATAAAGAGCATGAAAAGTGACTAGGATTTGTGGGAGGTCTGAGTACATAGCATTATGGAGCTGTGCCAGGAGTGAAGCTATGATTCTACCTCAGCTACTTCATTGTACAGATGAACAAATTGAGATCAATAAAGTAGAGAGATACTCTTCAGATGACACTACTAATAAGGGGTGTGGCCTCCATGGTCTCAAACCATGTCCTCTGTTCTCGGCCATCTTGTTATAAGAGACAGTCATTAACGCCCACAGCCAGGTTTTGTGTCACTGTGGTTTTTTACATGCCTGTTTTATGTTTGTTTCATTGTGCCTTCTTCTCATGGAACTTGTAAGAATCATGTTCTGTTTATTTTAGTTTGGGGTTTTGTTTCTGTTTTTGAGATGGGGGTCTCACTCTGTTGCTGAGACTGACCATGAACTGCTGGGTTCAAGGGTTCTCCCACCTCAGTCTCCCAAGTGGCTGGGACTACAGGCATGTTCCAGTGCTCAGTTTTATTCTCCATACTTTAAGGAAAGAAACCTCAACTGTCCTTTTTAAATTGACTCTGTTCAAACTATTCAATAAAAAGTAAAATTACTCCTTTCAGTGGCATGGCAGCTGCCATTTCCTCCAAGGTCTTCCCAGTGGACACACCTGCTGTGTGGCTCCATGTGCAAATCCTGACACACTGAAGTGGGGAGGCTGGCAGCAGCATTGGTAGCCTGTGTGGAGATGGATGTGTCTTCCAGCCTCATCAGGACTTCTCTACCAAGATGTGCTGCCAGTTCGCATCTAATAGAAAAAAGCCGTTCTAACAATTGGTCTTATTTTTTCATTTGTGTTTTAAACAGTTTTAATTAGTTTTACTATAAAAGTAATGCATCCTCGTATTTTATAAAATTTAGTGAATAAAAAATAGTATAGGGTTAAAAATAAGTCCTGTGCACTAATAATCCTGTTGATTCTAAGCTTTTCATGGCCTTCTAAGATCTCTTCATGTGAGCAGGATGACTTCATTCACGTTGATTTATTTTAATTAATTGGGATTATACTTAAAGTTCTTTTTACTCTTACTAGTACATCTTGAACAATTTTTATTGACACAGAAAAATTGTATTTTAGATCATTTTAATTACTAAAAACACCCAGAATATTCTTAATTCCTAAAATGCTGTGGGTGTTGTTGTTATTTTTTGATAAACTCTCAGTTTCCTTTTCTTTTTGAAATTTTTTAAAAAATTACTTAAAATTGAGAAGCATAATTTATCTTCTATAAGTAGCTCATCATTGACACAGGTATAATATATATGCATATATATGTGTGTGTGTCTCATATATAGTTTCAACATCTAATTTCAATTGCTGCCAGATTTAGTAAAACGTATACACAGGAATGCTAGATGCCTTCTGGAAACACAGCACAGTCATGGTGCTGCTTTGGTTATTATCTGTAAAAATCCACTAGACAAATACTACCCATTATTTTTATTTTCCAAAGGTAGTTCTAAAACTATATATCATAGCTCATCTTCATGTAAAAAGAATGTGTTTTAATTATTTTCAGTATTTCCCTGGCATGTAGAGTCAGTAAGAGCAAGTTGGTTTAATTCAAAACAACAAATTCCTAAGCCAAAGTTGACTGTCTAGTTATATTCAGTAGCATCTGCCTTTTCTATTGTGTTTGTTGTTGTTGTTATTGTTGTTGTCTAGTCCAAAGTAAGAACAGAGAACCCCAAAGCTTCAGATAATAATTCCATCATAATTTGTCTCCCAATGTGCACATACACACACACACACACACACACACACACACACACATTTCACACTAGTGGTTCCTGTTAGCATCTCGTGAAAACATTGGGTACAGGATGAGGCCCCATGTACTGCCGCTTGCTTTTAGATTATCTAGCCTAGCGTAGGGTCTAGAATATTGCCACAAGCTCTGAAATAGAGTCGTTGGGACAGTCCCTCAGCAATTTGACCCTAGAAGTAGGTTTAGAAAATATTCCAGATGTCTTCTTAATTCCACTAATTAAATTTGTATTTTTTAAAATACGTATGAATTGTTTTCCCATTTAGCAGCTCTCTCCTAATTTGCGCCTAAACTTAGCCTTTATCACATTCCATTTTATTATGCCCATCTTCCATCAAAAGCTCAATTTATAGACTAATAATAGATTTTCAGTGAAAGTTCTGGTGTTTTTTTTAAAGACACACAAATAGGTATTTTTAGGGGATTTATCCCAATTCTTTTCAGAATGTATCATGGGCAAGGACTGTTTGCTTGTGTAAAATTTAATGATCTCTCTGAGGTAAGAAGTCTTGAATGATGGCTATAGGAATGTCTAAACTATGACACTCTACTGCGCTGTTGTCAGCGTTCATGTGGCCCAGGACTCTCTGTTAAGACTCTTTAACAGGGTTCTTTAACAGAGTAACACAGTATGTTCTTCGTGCTGGTGTCTTCAGGGTAATCTAGACATCAATAACATTTCTCTGAAAATCTGTTAGAGATCTGAAATGTGAAAGATGAACGCCCCACCAGTCATTCTGTCCGAAATGTCCTTTAGATAGTGGCAGGACTGATTATGATCAGCCACACTGCCTCTGCCTTGACAAGCAGCGTGACCTTTCCCGGGAGCTCTCTGACACCCTCGCTCTGCTCTGCTCTGCTCACTTTGGCAGCCTTCCTACGTACAAGATGCTCATCCTGAGCATGACTGGCATTCCAGGATGATAATGCATTGTTTAGGAATGTGTTGTGCATTGTCAAGGGTTGAGAATTTGTGGTGGTGTTTAAATATTGTGTGGGGGGGAGAGTTTTGCTCTCTGGCTTTGAACCAAACAACCCTCCTATCTCATAAGCCACTAGACCTGGCTTTATAAAATGTCTCTTAATCAGATGTAGATACCTGTTGATACTGCTTGTTTCCTGTGTTTGAGGAATTGATGCTAGCTAGTCTTTGCAAAAACCATGGAAAATTAACTATATGCTGATGTTCTAGTTATTACTTAACAATCACAGTCATGTGATCAATAGTGGTTTCTTTTTAGGAACATAAAAAGGAATGGATCCTTTCTTATTCAAGGGTCCTTTTTTTTAATTCAAATGAACCATGAAATAAAACGTCTTTCTCAACATATTGGAGCGAATTTGCTTTAAGCACTCTTTGACTTGAGCACTTCAGCACAGAGTGAGCCTTTTCTGTTTCACCCTTGTCTTTTCCCTATCACGGTGGGTGTGTCTCAGCAGCCACCACCTACAGGCTACTGTATCTTAGTGCAGAGAATTTCCTTATAGTCCATATGACCTGATTTGGGAAGAATTACTCCCTCATGATGGGAGATTAGAAAATTCTTGCTCAAAAGAGGAAGTAGAGACCCAAATAGCTCTTTTGTTTGCAGGAGTTGTAAAAGGGGGGGGGGGTAGGTGTCAGCTGGGCAAGATGGCTCAGCTGGTAAAGGTAATTTCTCTCAAGCCTGACTACCTGAGCTCAATCTCTGCCATCCACATAGTCCAAGGAAGGAACTGACTCCTGCCGCTTGTCATGTAACCTTCACACTCTGTGACACACACACATCCTCACAAGTGCATGCACACTTGCACATCCTATTCGTTAGTTGGCACACTTTTTTTTTAAATAGAGGTCTTCTCTGATGTTTTCTACCTTCTTGCTTACCCACAGTCCATTTCTGTTCTTCGCAGTCCAGACCACTTGGGCCACAGGAAGTCAATTCATAAAAGCCTGTTATTCAGCAGTTTGATGCCCAATGCATGAGCAGCACTTAGGACCTGTAATCTGTCTCATCGGTCTCCACACCTAGAGTAAAGCCCTTGTCCATTTCTGTCATGTGTGTTCTATGTTTATTTGTCACTTTTTTCAAAAAAAAATCACCCTCTTGTTAACCGTGACTACCTGCCGCAGTGGGCACACTGTCTTGTCATCTTTCTGTTCGTTCACCTTGACACACTGCCACACTCCCCACACATTGTCAAAGAAAATAGTGCCCATGCCCCTCAAGGTGCGACTGCTGTGCCCCCAGTCAGCGTGGGCTCTTGCCTTTCACAGGAGTTGCTGTCTAACATGAATCCCTCATGTTTCCATCCTGATTTTCTCTATATTTCTGTAATTGCACCCTGATTCTTCATCTGTTTTGAGAGATCTGCACTTCCTTGTATAGAAAACCCCTCCTCAAGCTGGGATCATTTTCTGCTTTCATTTTTTTTGGTGCTCAGCCCTCACCTGGGGATCCCATGCTCACTGCTTCACTTGCTTCGGCATCTTCCTTGTTTGCTTAACACTTGAAAAAAGCTTGGTAAAATGGAGTGTGGGTAGTGATGGCCGCTGAATCAGAACTAGTTCCTGCATTGCAGCCTAAAGAAGGAAAGTGGCATTAGTCAGAGGGTCACAGAATTAGACATAAGCAGTGAAGGATCGTGATGGGAAACTCTGGGGTCATTTGTTGGAACTGGAAGTTATCATGAGGGGAATACCTGTGGGACATTAGAAACAGCCTGTGAAGAACCTAAGGTGACCTAATGCAGCATCATGGTAAGAGCTAAAGATAAGAGATAAGACTGACCCCAAATAAATAAAAGAATCTTGGAATCTTTCCTATGACACATTAGGGAGTTGGAGTTTATTCAAGTGTGGTCGGGAGCCATCAAAGTGCGGAAAGCAGAGAGGTGATGTGATCAAATGTCTATTTCAAAGGTGTGTTCTTTGTCTAGGAATGTAGCTCAGTAGGAAAGCATTTGCTTAGTTTGAGGCTCTGGGTTTGCTCCCCAACACCATCACCAGAAGAAAAGAAACATAAAGATGAGAGGTGCTTGAACATCCCCCCCCCCCCAGACTCACCGTGGGTTCAGCTCTGTTGATGTGTCAGCATTCCTCCAGTGGGTTCGGCTCTGTTGATGTGTCAACATTCCTCCAAGAAACTGTTTAAACGCATGAGCGTTTATCCTGGCTCACAGTTTCCGAGGGTTCACCAGCAGTCTGCTGGGTCCATGGTTTTCAGGCCTGTGGTGAAGTAAAGCATTCTTGCAGAGAAACCATGAGGGATAAGAGCCACTCGGTTCTCGGCAGCCATGGAATCAAAGAGGGAACGAGAAAAGAGCTAAAAGCAGGACAACCCTTCCAGGGAGTGTCCCCAGTGACCTCCTTCCTCTACCAAGGCCCTACCATACATCCCAGTGATGCTATTAAATTTTGCATCGATCAGCCTATTAAACCACTGATAGAAAGCATTATTTTATACCCTAACTTGTAACATGTTACTAACAACTCTTCAGTCTAAAATCTGTGATAAGAGTGGAAAGGGTTGTCTGTGTTCAGGGTTCAGAGTACTTAGGCCCATAAACTCACTGCCTCAGTTTCCCTGTACTCCAAAGAAATCAGCAAGCAGAAATTGGAAAAGGAAAATTAATTTATTTAATTCTGGCCAAAGCAGAAAGGAGAAAGACATCTAAATTTCTCTCTGCAGTGCCTGTGGCCTTGTTACAGTGTTAGAAAACCAAGAGACAAAGACCAGAGTGTGTTTGAGTGCATCTGTGAGACAAGTTAGCCCAGGTTACCTCCCTTGTCTCTGTTGTGGTTTACAAGCTTTGATTCAAGTCCACAGACAGAAGAAGTATTTTAAAGATCCCCTGCCTTTTGTTTTTGTGTTTTTGTTCATTTTGTTTTGTTTTGTTTTAGAGAAAAGCATAGAGAAGAGGGGGTTAGAGCCCTTCACATTCCTGGCCTGGTAGAGTTCCATGTCCCTGTGTCTATTTGATGGATGCAGAGTGAGAGCTCATTGTATGGATGTTGGCTTCAATCTTGACCCCTGCATACCTGTTAGACATTCTGATTTTGCTAGTGAGAAAGTGTGATAGTTGATAGCTAAAGGAGACCTGAGCAAGTACCTCTCTTTTAGGATATATCCTCTCGCATTAGAGCATTGCATAAGTACTTCATATAATATGTCAGAAGAACCATTAAAGCCATTTCAGACACAGTTAGAAAGTCTATCCTACTCCTAAACAAACTTCATTTAATAAATTTTTTGTGGAACTCAAGCAGCAACTTTTAAAGTCCAACATTTTAACTCAACAATCCACAGACAGGTTAATTTGTCACATGCTAAAGAATGACACCAAGACAAGGCTGTGTTTGTTTCTTTTCATTCCATATATGTAGTTGTTTTGGTCCTATAAGTGCAGAAAACTGTATGTATAATAAAGACACTGACATCCATAACACAGTCATTTCAGATCCTAGTGTGTTCAGGCAGCCTTTGCTGGCACTATGTGGCATAATGGCAACCACAGTGCCAAGTGTCCAAGCTGTGGGTTGAGTACCAAGGCTGCTGGAGGAAGGTGTGTGACACAGCCCTACATTTAGTTACAGGGCTGTGACCTGTGTGTTAAAGCACTGGGCTCTCTACCAGTGGCAGAGTGTGCCAAGCTGTACAAACCTAGGTGTTAACCCAGAGGACTATACTTCTACCTGTTTGCACTTGAGACTTCGAACAAAGTTGTACTGAGAATTACAAAGTCTTCCTCTTAACTCAACTTTAGAAAGCTTGATGTAAGCCTTCAGCTGCTTCTATAGCCTGGATAACTCTGGGCCTCCATTTCCTCATCTGCAGAAATAGGAGCGTGGTACCATGAGAGCTTGTCCTTGGTTCTGAGCCCCTCTCCCTTTTCCAGTTAACAGAAATCCCAAGAGAGGTTAAGTGGCTTACTAGGGCCACACAAAGTTAACTGTAAACAGAACCAAGACTAGAATTTAACCACCAAACCCTCATTGGCAACTTTCTTCTTTTGTATCTATGTTCTAAAAGGAAAAAAAAAGAATCAATCCCACTAAATAGACGTGAAACATTTGGAGAGGTAAATGTATCAGTGGATGCATAACAGCATGTAAAATAAAGCTACACTGTATCATAACCCCACCTATCTGATGCTGCTGTGCCAGCTGCAACATACATTGATTGAACATTCATATGATTTTCTGCCCATCCTTCACGTTTTTAGACCCATCCATTCCGATGAGTTGTTTGCATGGCCCCTTTATCTTTCCTCAAGCTGTTTGTATGATTTTTACTTCTTGGTAAATCTCCACATAACCAGTGGTATCATTTTAAGTCGCTCCATTTATCATTCCTTTCATATTTAAGCCTCATTGCATTCTAAATTGAAAATCACCCTCAAGATTGGGAAGCAGGAGTCTCTAGATTCTGGTCCTCCCATTGCTCATTCTCGCTTTGCTCATCTTCCTCTCTTCATCCTCCTCTCCAAATCAAGGGTGCCCATGAAGAGGAAACGGAGTCACAAAACAACTGAGGTGTGTGTGGAAAGGAGGGAAGAAGGGCAGCCATGCTCCTTGGCCTTGTTGATGGTGGGGGGCATCTATGGGCTGATTGCATTCCAGCCTTGGGGGCTTTCTGTTTAAAGACAAACAACAGCTCACAGAAACTCCTTCTCCCCTCCTACTGCCTCCATGAGTCACTACCCATGTGGCGTGCTGCTGCTGAGACCAAGGAATGAGTGAGTAAAGGGGTTTAGAGTAAAGTATTCGTCCTCATTAAGTAAGTGTCCTTTAAATTAAATTGTCAGAACATTGCGCTATGGGCTCCCTTCTAACTTAAGATTTATAAGATAAAAAGAGAATCAGGTATACCAGTGGTAAGACCACAAGGGGAAACATAGCATGGACAGCATTGAATCTCTAATTTATCTTTTATTGTTTGTTTGTTTTATTCTCTCTCTCTCTCTCTCTCTCTCTCTCTCTCTCTCTCTCTCTCTGTCTCTCTGTCTCTGACACACACACACAGCCGTTCTGACTACTTTCTGTCACACTCCTTACAGTGTACTTCAGACGACATTTTCTGATGGTATCCCAGCATTCCGTTCACACGCGCATACTCTGTTATAAACAACACTAAGACCCACACAGAGCAGCACTGGCTTAACAGGGAGATTTGGCTTGATTTCTCAGTGGCTCCAGAGTAGGTGCAGATTGGTGAGAATTCATGATGAGAGCTCTCTATTTGGTTCTCTCATTAAGTCCAGTCACTTGACCATGGTTTAGAAACATACAAAAAAAATTTCATAAGATGCTAGCTTTCATTGGTCTATGAAGTTGAAATAATACTTAGACCTTGTAAGGAACTTTTAAAATTTAAAACTTCCATTTAATTTGATCAATGTGTTTGGAACTTACATGCTCATAAAGAGGTAGAGAAAGTTCTGTGAGAATTAATGTTCCCTGAGTTTGGCTTTGCTGCTTTTTGTTGCTTGTTGTGTGTGCTATTGGATGTGTGGCAGGTAGGATTTTCAGCAATCTGGACTAGACTTTGAATTTGAAATTGGCTGTGGCTATATATTTTTTCTCAATATATTTTAACTGGGTCTCATCAATTTTAGCGGTGGAGAAAAATCAAGATATGCTATTGGTTCTTGAGTTGTTGGGGTCACTCCCCTGCACCCACCTTTCACTCCCTCTCGTCATTCTTTAATTCTTGTCCTAAATGTTTGATTTAAAGCTGACTGATACTAAACACATAACCATAGTCAGGAAAAGCAGTTGTCTTAAAATGTTTATAATATTCTAATATGCACGTAATGCTCGTTGAAAGATACGTGGTGCTAAAGCTCGCCAAGGCAGCATCCTGCAAAACTCTGGTTATGAAGAGGAAAAGTGGAGAGGCAAAGTGAGCTGCAGTGGAAGGGAGGCTGGAAAAGCAGGAGTTCTCAAACAGGGTTCAAAGAAAAGCTCTGTCCTTTTTTGTCATTCCCGTTCTTTGTTTTGTTTTCTGAATGATTGTGTAGGTATCTTTCATTTGTACACGATTCAGCAAGTTATTGTCTTATTTTCAATCTCAGATGGATCTTCTTTGTAACATCTAATTATCTCAGTCTGTGTTATGGCAGCACTGGGTTGATTTATAAAGCACTGTGTTACATTAAACACCGTTCCCTCGGTGTGCTTCAAATTCTAGAGGAAGTGTAAAGCACTCGGAGTTTAAGCTGGTGCCTCTAAAAGTGTGTACTCAGCCTTTTTCTCAAGGGCACCATTAATAAAGTAAGATTTACTGAAAAAAATTGTACAAGATTTAGAGTGTTCAAATTTAGTTCAATTGAGCCTCAATATAAAAAATATGGAGACAATGACAAGACTAGAAAGAAAAGACGCAGCAATGAAAGATGTGTGGAGCTTAAGCAGCAGCCACAGTTAAGTTACCTGCGGCTAACAAACAGCCTCTCCTCTTTGTGGGTTTTGTTGTTGATGATGATGGTGATAATTTTGTTTGTTTGGGTGTTTTTTTTTTTCCAGTATCTGCATCTGAAAACTAACCTTGTTTTAAAGATTTAAGCTGTGGTAGATTAGCTCGTGATTTTCCATAGTAGTGAGTGTGTTACTGGGCTAGACGTCCACGTTCGATACGGATGTAGACATTCTTGTTCTGCTTTCATGGAGAAAGCTGACGGGGCCTCAGTGTGTGGATGCTGACTGCACTGTTCTCTTTCTGTTGACTTACTATTTGTTTTCTCTCCCTCTTCACAGCGGTTCCTGAATAAGGACAGGTCCCCGGATTCCAGACTAGGCTCCCAGTCCATGGCCCAGTAAGTGCTTCTCCTTTGGATAATGTCCAGTGAGAGACAGGTGGGCTTTGCTGCTGCTGCTATTATTGTCGTTGTCGTCATCCTGAGGATCATCTGTCCATATCCCCTCTTCATGGCACAATGATCACACTACAAGTTAAATTTCAAATAGCAGACTCTTAAAAGACTTTAAGAGTGTCCAGGCAGTGGTGGCACACACCTTTAATCCCAGCACTCGGGAGGCAGAGGCAGGTGGATCTCTGTGAGTTTGAGACCAGCCTGGTCTACAAGAGCTAGTTCCAGGACAGGCTGCAAAGCTACAGAGAAAATGTGTCTCGAAAAAAAAAAAGACTTTAAGAACGTGTTAGAAGCCAGAGAAATAATGTTATATAAAATGGCAACACACTAAACAGCAGAATGCTCATTTTTATTTTTCATTTACTTTTTTGAGTGATGTTTTGAAATAATATTAACTGAATACAAGAGAATGGTTAGGTAAAACTAAATTATGAACTATCTCCTCTGAAGCTATAAAGGGAAAGCATCCAGTTCCCAGACTGTCATCAGGGTGAATGTGCTCTGTGTCACAGCAAAGCCTGGGTACAGTGTCCATGAGCAGCACAGTGTCTGCTGGCACCTCTGGTGTCCTAAACACATGTGCACACAGAACATCCCTGATGGGCTTCCTTCAGACACATATTATTTTAAGTAAAAGATGTCTGACATACTTTCAAAATTTGAAGAATAATTTATGTCCTGATTGAAATGACAGGAATTGCCAGATAAAACCATGCAATATGCTACAAGACATTATTCTGTTCTGTAGATGAGAGATGTGGCATTTTTAAGTAGACTTTAAAAGAGCCATGGAGTTATAATATAGAAGATACCTTACAATTCTTTCCACATCCCCTCTGTTTTAAGAGCTGACAAATTCAGGAGGGAGAGCCAGGTGCTAATGTCATAGGGCGTCGCCGTCACTATTAAACTAAGACTTCAGTCTCCAGCCCTTATCACCGGGCTTGTCTCTTTCTCAGCTGGGTTCCGTGGGAAGATACTGTTACTGGCAATCACTGGGGTCTCTTAGTGATTGCCAAGTGATACAGGAGAAATGAGGGTCTCTTCTTGGGGTCCTCGGTCTCATTAATAAAAGAATTTAAGAATTCTCGACCCAAAGTCAAGGACAAGTGTTATAGTTTGAAAGAAAGCTCTAGAGCAGCCCACTGATCTCAGCAGCTATGAGGAAGGGTACAGGAAGGAAGGAAGGAAGGAAGGAAGGAAGGAAGGAAGGAAGGAAGGAAGGAAGGAAGGAAGGAAGGAAGGAAGGAGGCAGGCAGGCCATCATTTAAGCTGGCATGGGGTTCAGGAGACACCACAGACAAACTGCCACGGTGGGGAGAAAGACTTTAGAGAAAGAACAAGGAAGCCTGGTGTGTTAGGGAAAGTGTGCTTCAAAAATAGCTACAAAGAAAAGGAGCCCATTCTCATCAGAAGTAGCTGTTCTCAGCAGTTATTTATTGCTGCCCAAACGTGACACTTTGTTGTTTATTTTTAAGAAATGAGTGCTAATGATAGGTGTGTGTGTGTGTGTGTGTGTATGTGTGTGTGTATGCGTGATGTCAGCACAATTGCCCACATCATCACATTTGATCCTCACAGTGTCCCCAAGAATAAGTCTCCAGTTTCTTCCTGCCAGTGGAGGAAAGAAATCTAGAAGGTGGCAGTTAGGAGTTCCAGTTTACCCTTCTTTCCGTGCCCCTACCTGGTTTTTGGTACCTATACACATCCTTTAGTTTCTGTCTGACAAACACTTTCTCAGTTGACTGCAATCTTACATAATAATGTAGTTAATAATAAAATCACTGATGCCTAGGAATTAACATCCTAAAAAACTAGAATTGCTTATTAAACGTAGAAACTAAAGAGTACCTTCCATATACCCCCACATTGGATGGCTTTTCAGGTGATGTCTAGACACACTGTGCATCCTCCAGATAAGTGCAGGAAGTGTCACAGACACTTGGGTTCCAAACATTGTCAGGGTAGCTAGCTCTACTTCTGTTGAATGTAGAGAACTTAGGAACCTTCTGCAAATTAAAAAGAAAAAGAAAATCATAAGAAGTTCAGATGTGTCCGAGTGCTCGTTTACCTAAAGCCTTTGGGAATTGCCTGTACTCAAGGCTTCTCAGGTCAGCGAAGATGTACTTTCTCGTGACGTGAAAACTGTGGACTAGCTGCTTGTCCTGTATGTACAGAGAAGGTCGCTCTGTTCATCCTCTAATTTACAGTGCTAATGAGTTGTAGCCAGGAACACAGACAGCGGCTGCCTTTCGTTTCCCTGCAGCCCTTCTTGTCCTTCTCAAGCATTGCGTATCTATTGGATACCAAAGTGAGCCACACGGGCTGTTCTTAGCATTTTCCGATTGCCTTTCTTACCGAGCTTATTCTTCATGTCATGTGTGCGGAGGGGAGGAAATAGAAATGGGAGGTGTAATTGTTGCAGTTTTGAGTTTTGTTTGTTCTGTTAATATTTTTGCTTGCAAGTCTTGTTCTGTATCCTAGGCTGGCCTTGAACTCATGGGTGATCCTCCTGATCTTATCCACCCGAGAGCTGGAATTCTACACATGAGCCCCTACAGTGGGTCTGTTGTAGTTTTAAGTTGAATTGTGAGAAAAGATCTTAGAGAGAAGAGTAAAGGAGAAAAGGAATTGAATAACATGTACATCGGGGACAGGTGCAGAAGGCCTTGAGGCAGGACTGTAGGCATGAGCATACTCGGTATCCTAAAGGAACAGTGAGGAAATTGCCACCATCCTGGAATGGGAAAAGCAGTTGAGAGAACTCGAAAAGACGAGGGTAAGCAGTGATCAGACCGTGTAACACATTATGTTTTATGCTAAGTAACATGGGTACCATTAAATAGAGGGAACAGCAAATTTGAACAGCATCACTCTGACATGTGAGGTAAGAATGAATACACATTAATAGGTGAGGATGAAGGCAGAGAGACTAGTTAAGATCATATTAAAAGTATCAGAAGAGATTCGGCCATACCTAGAGGAAGTACGGTAGCAAGGGCTAGTGAAAGGGTCAGAACTGGGGCTGGGTCATCCCTCGGTCAGCTAAGTCCTTACCTCAGAAGCATGAGTTCCATGCCCAGAACACATGTTAAAAAACAACAGACATGGGAACCCATGTCTGTAATCCCAATGCCGCTGAGGTGGAGAGAGAAAATCCTTGGGGCGTGCTGGCCAGCCGGTCCAGCCTGATTAGTGTGCACCAGGTCAATGAAAGACTGTCTCAAGGAAGACAGACAGTGTTCCTGAGGATGATACCTGCCCTAGTGAGGGTTAGTGTTGCTGTGATGAAACACCATGCCCAAAAACCTGATGCCCCAAAATGAAAGGGTATATATTTGCTCACACTTCCACAGCGCTGTTCATCATCAAAGGAAGCCAGGACAGGAACTCACACAAGGTAGGAACCTGGAGGCTGGAACTGATGCAGAGGCCTCGGAGGGGTGCTGCTTACGGGGCTTGCTCATCATGGCTTGTTCAACCTGCTTTCCTGTTGAAGCCAGGACCAGCAGCCCAGGGATGGCACCACACACAATGGAGTGGGCTCCCCATCAATCACTAATTAAGAAAATGCTCTACAGCCTTGTGTACAGCCCCATCTTATGGAGGCATTTTCTTAATTAAGGCTCCCTCCACCTAGATGATGTTAGCTTCTATCAATTGATATTAAACTAGCCAGCACACCGCCAAGGTTGTCCTTGGCTTTCACATGCACCCACAAGTGCTTGCACACCAGCATACACATACACATCAACGCACACACCCATACAAGTAAACACACATATGCATGCATGTACTTTTATAGGTCTGGTTTTATATATACAGATGTATTTGTGACACTTAGCGAAATATACTTGGTATATAATAAATGACATACATTTCAGATTTTAAGAAAGAGACACTCATGAGCCATCACCACAAAGAATTTCTCATTCTTTTCACATTCTTTCATTTCTTTCTTTCTGTAACTACCATCCCTTGACAACCAGTGACCTCTCTCTCCTTCCAGAGTTTCAAGGACCACAATTTGTTTATTCATTACCTGTTTATATGTCTTTGAGTTGTCTCATTTGGAGCCACTACAAATATCAGTATGTGTGTAAGTCATCATATAGATATTTGCATTTGTGTTTATTGGGTAAATAACTAGATTTGGGTGACTAGAGTTGTTTTAATACATGTATCATCTCATGTTTATAGGCTTACCTATATGCAAGAGAGTTGTGCTTCCTCCCCAGTACAAGATACAGTCAGGCTGTGATTCCAGCCCTACCAATTCAAGAGGGACCTCATATGCTTTGACTTTGTATATCCTTATCCCTAATGGCTTATGATGTCAAGAATGAGTGTGTGTGTGTGTGTGTGTGTGTGTGTGTGTCCATGTCCACATATATTTATGATCTCTTTGGTGAAATGAGTATCTATTTAAATAATGTTTTACCTTTCTAATACTTGAAAGACTTCTGTTAATTTTTTTCTACATGTATTTCGAGGAGGGCCCTTCATACCATGGTGTGTGTGTGGCATTCAGAGGATAACTTGAAGGAGTCAGTTCTTTCCTTCTACATGTAGATTCTGTGAATCAAACTCAGGCTGTCAGACTTGGTAGCACGTGCATTACCTGCTGAGCTATCCCTCCAGACCTAGTGTTACTAAGCTTCAGGGGTACATCACATCTTCTAAATACGGCCTCTCCTCCTGACTTGAATGCAGCTACCTCTCAATATAGCCTCACAAAACCTCTGCCTGCACACATATGGAGAGAGTGTGTGCATGATCTCACAAGCAAGCATGTCCTTTTAAGACACTGGTATTGTCCTAACTGGATAAACCATATTGAGCTTATTTACCCTCCCTGTCTCCAGATACAGCCACACTGAGAGCCAGACCTTGAACTTGAATTATGTACATACATGCAGTTTTGTGAACAAATACTTTATCATTCCTGGTAATCCCTTGATTTTTAAATTCTTGTATCTTTTTAAAGCTGTTTAGGATATTCCCACCTTTACTGTGCATACTTACTGTACATACTAGTTCCTCAATTTCTCTCTTTCCGTGTTTGTATATTCCTTTTTTTCCACACAGTTTGTGCCGTGCAAACCATGGTATATGTTTTGCTATTACCATTGAGTTTTTCATGGCCTTCTGCAGTGGGGTGTTCTAAACTCTCGTAGGAGCGTCTCCCACTCCTTCGTCTCTAAAATATATCCTGTGAAAGTAGAGGGTTGTTTTTCCATCTACATTGATAACATTTTCTGGTTTTCCCTCGTCATCTAAACGGAATTTGTTCCATTCTTGTCCCTTTCACGTCTGAGATGGAGCACTGTCTCTCACCCCTGTCGAGAGTCGCACTTGTAGTTTTCCTGGTGGTTTTCCTCAGGCCCCCGACTTATCATCCCTGTCCATCCCTCTGTCCCTTCCCTAGATCCAGGCCTTATCTAACCCACTACAGCAGCTGTCCTGCTGGCTCTTCATTTCTAATCTTCCCTTCCTGTAGGACGGAGAAGGGCAGAGAGCAAAACTGGGAGGACCGCGGACACAGAGCAGATATGCAGGCGAAGAGAAGCGAGCCGCCCGCCCGGAAAGTCACCCTGATAGAGGTAAGAGAGAATCAGCAGAGAGTCAGGGGTGAGAAGATCAGGAGGAAGTCATCTCATTACCAGGGAAAGACCAGGCGTCCTGGTGAGCAGTGGCAGATGCCAGAGAGCACCGCTGCCACTGTGAGCACTGAAAGGGGCTTTGGCATTGCGGCCGAGAGGCTGTGAGATGCCTTGGAGGAATGGTAGATGGTGTCCTAGATGCATAACTTAGACTCTCTTTACCCTGCGAGGCAAAGACCACCACAGTAGTCTTTCTTTATTCCCAAAGTTCTGTGCTGGAAATTTAGGCTATAGAGGTCTTTATACGGGGGGATGACAAGAATCTCCGCAGAGGGGGAGCCCCGTGGAAGCCCTTCCGTGTGTGAGGGGCCTGGGTCCTGAGGAGACGCCCGGCTTGTGTTTTACACCCAGATGGAGCACGCTTACCTCTGAGACAGGCCCTGGGGAATGGTGACGGGAGGGTGAGCACAAGCAGTGGGAGGAAGTCTCAGGAGACCTTGTTTTCTCTGCAGGCAGAAGTAGTTTGTTGAAATAAAGTTTATTTAGCCCTAACTACACCCACAAGCATTCATTTGTTACTTTCTAGAATTAGATTCAGAGTTCCATAACTTTTTAATTTGAAAGAAATAAGTAAATCTACTTGTACAGAAAGCCTGGATGAGTAGTCACCCCGGGAGTGGCTTTTATAGGAGCATGGCGCTGGGATTAGAAAACGCTTTTGCTTTTGCTCTGGGTTTTGATTGGTTGTATTGTGATGTGGTGGTTTTGTTTTTTGTTTTGTTTTGTTGTTGTTACTGGTTTTTTTTTTAAGGGAAAGAGTTCTGTTTCCTAGACTGGACTCAGACTCTTGGACTCAAGCAGTTCTTCTGTCTTAGCTTCTAAGAACCTGAGCATATAGTCACCTGCCTCTGTATCCTGCCAGGAATCATTTTGAAATGGATATTTGGGTTTATATAATGGAAACTTTAGGGTCATGCAGTCAGAAGTGAAAAAAGTGGTGCCCACTCGTTCTCTGTGCACAGGATCCAGGTCCAGGTCCCAGCACCCAGATAACAGCTTACAGCTGTCTGCAGCTCCAGGTTCATGCTATCCTATGCCTTATTGTTTCCTCCTTGAGTACTACATGCTGTACATACACACATACGTGCATACATACTACATAATACATACATACATACACACAGGCAAAACACTCATACCTATAAAATAAATCTTTTTTGGAAAGCAAAAATATGGCCCCATAAAGTTTTTCAATAATAGCTGGGCTGGAGAAAAACTTTACCTAAAGGATTTGCACCTGTAACATATAGAAAGCTCCAAGAAATCATCAAAAGGAGAAATGTATCACTAAGGAAACTAGTGGAGAATGTATAGGGAATGTTACTAAAAGAATAAATATATTTGGCAACAAAAAGTGTTTACTTTAGCAGTAATCAATTCATGAAATGAAAAGTGTAACAACAAAATTAGGTAATATTTTTCATCACAAAAATGACACCAAGTTTAAAAATTTAGGAACTATGATTTGTATGACAGTACAAGGAAGTAGGTTATCCTCTTAAATGTATGCCCTGTGTCTAATCCATTTGTTCCTCATGGATGAGAGTTTAGTAGTAAGCTTTTTAATTTCTATAAAAGGGGGCATGTGAGGCTGTCTTGTCCGCAGAATTCTTTGCCAGATGTGACGGAGTATCTGTCGTCCTAGTGACTCGTGTTCTAAGGTGGAAGACTCACTTAAGCCCAGAAGTTCAAAACCATTCTGGGCAAATTAGTAAAGCCACATCTCAAAATACAAAAGTCCTTTGACTCGACAGTAGAAAAGCTTTTGAACACAATGGAGAGATTCAATTAAAAGACTATGCTTTCAAGAAGACGTTTAAGAGAGAAGAAAAGTCAGTCTTCATGACAAAGCATGGTCTGAGACGTCTCTGACTCAGTTTGCTGGTCCAGTTGATTTGGCTGTCACTGGGGAGGCTGGTGGTCTGAGCCCGCCTGGGGACAGAGACAGTGGGAAGTCTTTGTAAATACTGTAACGTTGTTCCAGGGGATTATGCTCTTCGAAAGGGAATTTATTAAATTGTGAAATGCTTATATAATAGATTGTCAGGTCCTCATTCATATGACAAAATTGTTCTTATGTGAATAGAAAGAAATGATTGATAAATTTAGAAAGCAGTGATATCAACAAATGTTATCTAAGTGTTGAAGTTGTAGTGATTTTCATTTTCATCCATATATTTTCTGATTTTTTTTCTACTCAACATTTTTATACTACTTTAAGGTTCCTTTCAAAATGAACAGAATTTCAAAAATTTCTAATATGATCTATCCTGTCTACACAAGAGCTCAAGGCCCAAGGTCTCATAGTAGAGCTCCTTAAGTAAGGTGTGCTTTTCTGCCTGAGGTTGAGGGCTGTGTGCAGTACAGGTTCTCTGCCTTCATGGATGGCATTTTTGCCCCTCCCCCCCCAGCACTCAGCCTGGGGCTCAGCACAGAAGCAAACCTGGGGAATATGTATGGGCCAGGTTCAGTTTCTTATGGCGTTAGGCCCAGCCTGCTGCTGGGTCTCACTGTTACACAAACGTTAGCCCAGTTTCATAGTCGTTTTCATAATCTCGCTGTACAGATTCTCTTTCTCCTTTTGTCTTGAAGTGGCTTTGTGAAGCCTTCAGTTTGCCTCTCTCTTCCTGTGTTCACTGTGGGCATGCTCGGTATAAAGATGCCTCAGACGGGGCTCAGACTCAAGTTTGTGATCATGAATTAGATGGGACCTCTTCCCTGCTTCAGCAAAGTGGGACTGTGTCTGCGCTTTGAAGTCCTGTCCTGTCTGCCAGCAGCCAGGTGCCTCCCTGTCTTCTGAGCAGCCTGTGGTACACTGTCCCTTCTGTCCCTTCCATCCTGACACTGCCTCCTGCTCCTGGGCAGCCTGCGGATCTTTCCTTCCCCTTGGTACTCTGAACCATTTCCCTTCAGACATTCTCGCTGCTGCTGCTTCAGCTTTTTCTAAACTTCACTCAGGTTTCCTCTCTGGGGTTTCTCCTGTTTACTTCTCACAGTGCAGCCCCCCCCTTCAGCTTGCCCTACATCTCCTGCACCTGCAGAAGAAGCGTCCCACTGATTTCCAGCTGTGTGTCCCCCTTTGTCACCCTTCCCTTTCTGCCCTTCTGTTTGTCCTGCCATCACCATGAGCCACTCCTCTTTGTCTGCTGTGTTGTCATATTCCCCTAAGACCTTTTTCCTCCGCGGTGTACTTTGCAGGTGTAGGGTCTCTGTGTGACTTGTATCCTACATTTATTTGAACCTCTGCTTTTACTCTTTTCCATTTTTATCAGTCTCTAATTGGAGAAAGTTTTGCATTCTCTTTGTATTATGTGTGGTAAGAGAAATGACTGTTCTGACTCTTGCTGTTACTTTTATATTCTAGCATGTTGTAGCAACTTTCACGGGCTTCACTTGACTCTGTTGCTGAGCTTCTCTGTGTAATTAATTACATTACCAAAGTTAAAGTCAGGAAGCTTGAATCCATAACAATTTTTCCAAACCTTGTATGTAAATTTTTCTTATATGGAAAAAAATAATATAACCACACACTTAAGATAAAGCCTGTTTTGAAAAACACAAGTGTTTGCCTTCCTCCTGGGCTCCCAGGAGAGCCAGTGGGGAACCGCTAGCTCTGCCCTTGCCTGCACCAGTGTGTCAGCCATCGCTTTTCTCAGAGGTGGTCGGCAGAGCTGACCTAACCTATTGCCATGGTTCCAAGACTGACAGCCCAGTGTTACAGCCTCTCTGGTTAGCAGAAAGTCAGACGTGCTTGAGTCCATACAGTCCAATGCTCCATGGGTGGTGACACTCAGCAGTCAGGACGAGCCCAGTGCTCATCACTAGCTGGCGGGCCACTGTGGCCTCTAAGAAGGAAACATCTGTATCTCAGCTCTGTGTGATTAGTAATGATTTAGTTTGTCTTATTCACAAATTGTATCTAGATCCATGGTTAGCAATCACTATCATGGTCAATCAAAAATGAAGTACACATTTTCACATTTGGCTCATAAAGTCTGGAAAATATAATAATGTGCCCAATTATAAAAGTGAAGTAAATAAAAGAATCCTGATGAAAATAGATTATCTCTTTCTATTTGTGAAATTGAAGTGTCCTCCACAAGAATCTTTGCCCATGAAAGGGAGAACTTCACCGGGTCAGAGTGCCTCCTAGCATCCCGAGAGCTCACTTCATCCCGCCTCATCTTCTCTGGAGACGTTTGTCTTTTTGCTCAGGGTAGCTGTCAGTGCAGGGGCAGTCAGTCCAGTTGCTAATGATCACAGAAATGTGAGCAGTACACCTGAGGGGCAAACTGTTATAGCTAGATTAACCTAGTGCTTCTGTTTAGTGTGTGGGCTGGGGTGGGCCTCTTATGTGCATTGTTACAAAGGTTATAACTGGAAGACTTTGCTTATTATCTTTGTATACTTTTCTCCCTAGTAAAAAGTTGGGAAAGAATGAAGAAACAACCAGATGAATGGAAATGAAATGAAAAGCTAAGCCAGATGGGTTTCTCTTTAGATTTTGGAAGAAAAGAAGTATCTACTGTTTATTGACCTTGTGAAAAATCTAAAGTGAAGTTTGGCTATTAAAAAAAAAAGTTGATGTGGCCTCTGGGCTTAATTGTTATAAACCATTGTGAGTGATATTGGTCAAAGTATTGTATCTGTGCTGTTAGTGACTGCATCAAAATTATATTGCTGCTGTTGGAAAAACCAATAAAGAAACCCCAGAACTGCCACGCAGCAAACGTGAATAAAAGTGTGCGCATTGTTAACGCATCCCCTAAGTCGCCATCCAGTGTTGCTGTATGTGACGTGGCTGTCGGTGTAACGCTCTGTGCAGAATGCAGAGCATCTGCTTTTGAAGTAACTGTGTAAAAAGACGAGCAGCCTCTGAATATCGTGGATTCAGACTGCCTCAGTAACAAAGGCATTAAGAGAAACAAGTTGCTTCTAAGAGCTAAATGTTTACGTTGTTTTTGAGTGAGTTATATGTATAATTCATCATGCCTAAAACTAAGAGTGATTTTGGATAGACTAGCAATAGTCTACCAAATTTATTTCCACTTTTAAAGGCAGTGCATATTTAAACATACAAGTAATTTATAGATATAAGTGGTTTAATATTTATTTTAGCCTGAGTATTTGTTTTTAAATTATTTCACAACATTATTTCTGTCTTTATTTCCAGAATAAATGGTAATGCTGTTACCATACAGCCATACATTTTGAAGTTGGGTGTAACAGGGAAATTCATCCTTTTTGGTTCTTCCTTAACTCTTTCCTGTCTTCAACTCCATGATAAGTCTGTCAATAAAACAGTTATCCCCAGCAAGGTCAAAGCCTGTGGTAAAGTTAGAAAAACTTATTTACCAAAGTAGACAATTGATTCCATTGAAATAAGAAGTGAGAAAAACTGGGGTGAGCACTGAGGTGTAAACTCGTCCAGATGTGCCAGCGTGAAACAGCCTCTAGTACAAATAGATTTGCTCTGATCCCTGCACATGTCATAGAAGCTTAAAAGTGGTAAACACGAGCCTGCTGTGGAGACCTTTTATAGTATCGTTGTTGTTAGAGGAGTTTCCAAACCCACAGAGTGGCACTGAAAACTGCCACAGCCCGCAGCCAGCACCGGAGTCTCTTTTGCCTGTGCCAGGCCGGTGTTGTTCTGACTGTGTGTCTGTGTTCCCGGTGCATTTGGGCTGGGCAGCCGAGTCACTCTGTACGTGCTTGTTTGCCATCTGTGAGTGTGCTGCTTAAAACAGTAAAAAATAAAGACATGTGTCCCTGCCACTTGGCTCGAGTGATTTTCTTTTCATCATTTATGAGTGAGTGTGTGTGTGTGTGTGAGTGTGCGCGTGTATGTGTGCACGCGCGTGTGTGTGAGTGTGTGTGAGTGTGTGTGTGTATGTGTGTGCGTGTGTGTTCTTGTGGGGGTGCATGTGTGTGGGTGAGCAGGTGTGCATTTGTGCCTGAGTGTGGAGGCCCTGGATTGAGCTCAGGAATCTTCCTCAATCTTTCTTCCACTTTCTTCGTTCCTCAAGGCAGGGTCTCTCAGGAAACCCAGAGCTCATCAGTAAGGATCCCCCATGTCTGCCCCGAGACTGTAACTACAGATAAGCCCCTTTGGTTGCCCAGTCTTCAGATGGGCCAGCTCACGATTTTCAGTTGAATGTCAGCTCTCTGATTTGGGCCATAAATTCAGCAGAAAGCATTTCAGCAGCTGTAGAAATACTTCAGGACTAACTGAAAGACGTACTGGAGGAGCTGAGCATTCGCTGTGATCTTCCTGTGCACATGAAAAGTTGAAGGATGACTTCATGTTGCACTTACTGAAGACAGCAGGAACAGATGAGCCCTGTACCAGAAACCATGGGCTCTCCTCAGAGCCCACTCCGTCCATAGGCTGGCGGGTTGCCAGGGTCAGCCTAGGTTCCATTCAGGAAGAGATGGAGTAGATCTTTAGCACACCCTCTAGAAGACCTGGGGATGCCCTGTAACAGTGCCCTCGGGGCGCAGGTCCTGATTATGCTTCTGCATGAACTAAGGCTTCACATCCACTTGATTTACAGCACCATATGGGTTTTTTAGCATTTGGTTTTTTATAGTAATTATAAAAGTATTGAATGTTATCATTGGTTGGTTCAGACCAGCAGTTTGGCACTATCTTTGTATCATGGGGTCTCAGTATCAAATATATACTGTGACTAAGATTTGCAAGAATTTAATAATATAATAAAACCCAAGATATTTTTTCCATGGTGAGAGGTAGACGTATATGCACATGTGGTCATGTTCCTGTATACAGGCTGGCACACCTACCCAGTGACGTTTATGTGGGTGCTAGGAATCCAAACTCTAGTCTTCATGTTTGCATGGCAAATGCTTATCCACCAAGCCATCTCCCCAGCCACCTAAAAAATCAGGTTTGTAAAAGATTTCTGTCATGGAGTATTTACAGAAAAAATGAAAATTTGGGGCATAAAATGTAATTTTTAACTGAAATTAATATACTAAAGGGCTAATACTTGCTACATATGAAATTCTGTGTATGGTTTCTGGCACTTAAAAGCTTACTCTTGACTCTAATTTTATATATAACTTAAATTGTAAAATTTTATCCTTCATGACATTTTCTCTTTAGAAATTTTTGGCTCAACTATATCTGGAAGTCACCATGTTATAGCTTAGTACAACATGTTGCTTTTGTTATACATTAAGTATTTTTAAGAAGGTAAGAAAAAATAAAAATGATAACAAAATATTAGTGATGATATTTTTACATATTTTCAACTAATTTCCACCTGAGGTCCTTAGATGTTAATTAAATGGTGGAAATATTTTTAAATCAACATTATGGTATCAGTTTTACCCAATTGAACTTACCTACAGAAGATGTTTCCCAGATCTTCATTGTTATTACACGCAATCTTCATTTCTCCTTGCAAAGACCTTTGAGGGACAAAAAAACTCCCATGCTTTACAAATAAGCAACACAAGGCTCTGAAAGCTAAGTAGCTTGCCATGTGTGCACACCCAGGAGATGCCCATGGTAGCCATAAATGGATGGTAGAGTCCATGGCAGGTCCTCAAGTGCTGGAGAAGACAAAGTGAGTCAACACTTCAATTGGAGACTTCTGCACATGTAAGGGTGGTTAAAACCACCTTCCACCAAGTCTAGAAATTTGGTAGATACCTAAGTGAGAATTGTTTATAAAACTGGCCACTTGTGTGTCCCATAATTATTCTTAGTAAGTCCTTACCATACCGTCGATCTCACATCTCCTGAAGAAATGGGTTCTGTAGAAGCAAACCAATTACATGTACAGTAACATTTTATTTATGAAACAGAAAAGGCGCCCTTTCAAACATATGAAAGATAATAAAAACATCAAGCAGAGTGTCAATCACAAGACTGTGTTGACTGAAGAACTCAGTCTATGGATGGATCCAATTATCTGCAGGAGAATTGAATGTCAGCATCACTTAGGGTTAACAATGGGCTAAGTCGGCAAAGGCAGACAGCTCCTCTCTGCAGAGACCCAGGAAGTAAAGTTAGTAATGAGGTTCTTCATTCATCATATCCTTCTGCTCTAATTATTAAGCTGAATAGGGAATACTTTAAGCTAAGGCGGGAACTGGGTAACATTAAAAAAAAAACATTTGTTTTGTAAATGCAAAGAAGGCATTTGGATCCACGTCACATCTAATAGTACGTTGTGGGCACCTCCTTTTTCTAATCTCACTCTTCACTACCATTTATGGATGGGTTAGTTTTGCCTCAAAAAGTTGAGATGGTTACTAGCAAGAACCTACAATTTTATGTCTCCCATCTATAAAAGGGGACATATATGTCATAACCCATAATTCCTTTTCCAACGCTCATTGCTCAGGTCAAAATGCCTTAACTGCTAACACAGGTCAGTGTCTACACTCACAGTACTGAACAAGCTAGCGCTGGTGTACTCTACCTCATTTCTCAATTCACTATTTGATTCCTCTCCAGAATGGAGAGAACACACACGAACATTTTTTAGGAGTGACATTCTTATGGACTTAAACCCGCAGCAAAGGAGGGCTCTTAGATGACCTTGGTGGAGGTGGAGGTGGCTTGCTTAATGAATGTAAGAGTGGCAAGGATAAACAGCAGGATATCTAGGAAGATAGCTTGTTGAAAGAGCAAAAAAGCAACTGAAGATTTAAAAAAATAAGTGGAGGAAGAGGGGTTCCCTGGAGAAAAGTTGGGTAGATTCAGTTCAGCTTTTGGTGTTTTTAGCAGAGCATCAGTTGGCTTTTGTGTGAGCTAAATTTGTTCACAGGGACGTGAACAAATATAAATGCCTCACATCATTTTTCTGAACTAGGAGCCGGTGTAAGGTGGCTTGGCAGCCAGGCTTTCCAGCAGCCCTGACTGCTAACACAAGTTAACGTTCAGACGACTATGTCCATACGCCTGTCAGCATGAAGCACAATGAAGGGCGGTAAAGGAATGTCACTCAAATCTCACACTTCAAGAGCATCGAATCCTTACTATACTTATCATGTGTGCAGGCAGACTACATAATAAACTAGTCTATAGCAGCTGTAAATTTCTGAGGATTTATCTAACCACAAATACATTGAAATGGGGAAATGGGGCTATATTAAACCATGCAAGATGCTGCTGGAGCCTTGCCATTTCTGCAACATCCTGTAATTAATTTATCGTGACAGGTCTGGCAAACTGAAACATTGGCGGAGCTTGCAACAGACTGTTAGACTACAGTGGTTGCTGACCCACACGCACGCCAAGCGAAGGTAGTTTTTCTTCCCAAACATGACCCTTCAGGATGCCCTGTATCCAGGAGCAGTTTGTCCTCCTGCAGTCTCAAAAACTACCTAACCCGTAGAAGTGCTCCGGGCTTCGGGAAGAGACCTGGTTCGCTCTCTGTCATGCATGTCATTTTCCGCAGTAGCCCAGCAGAGGAATGGCAGCCGGCTCAGCCCTTCCCCTCAGAATGTGTTATGCACTAGACATAATGGGATTGTCTCGCTGGAGATTTGAATCGGTTTTGGAAGTCTCTTAGAAAACTCCTTTTCATATGAATAAGATTCACATAAAACCACCTCTACTTGTATAACATCCTCTTGAAATTTGAACAGTACAGAGAAGTATAATTTTGTTATTGTGAAAATGGATCCTCACAGTAAGGTCCTTGCCATTCCTACTGGGATTATAGAGTGGACGCTGGTGCTATCGTGGTTGGTGTGAAGAATGAGCCCAAGGGCAGAGATGACGTAGTAGGTAAAGTGCTTGCTGCACAGACATGAATGTCGATGCCCAGCGCCAACATTAGAGCCATGGCAGGTGACACCCACCGGCAACCCAGGCCTGGGGAGTAAGAGACAGGTGGCTCCCAGGGCTGACTAGCTAGCGTAGCTCAAATGGTTAGCTCCAGGTTCACTGAGATGGCGTGTATTAAAATGTGAAGTGGATAAATGATTGAGGAAGATGACAAGCTCTGGACTCCACAAGTACACACATGGGTGAGTATACACATACACACATGCACACACCCATAGGCCTCATGTGTATATGCGCATATGCATGTACACACACACACACACACACACATACTCCATAGTTCTTTGTTGGGAAAGTGGAAGTTACATTGTTCAAATGTGCAAAGCCTTGTCCATTTCCTGGGAGAATTTAGAGTTCTTTCAATAGACAGGAGAACCTAACTCATCCGGGGCCCAGGACCTCAAAATGTCAGTAAGAGGGCAAAGGTCCCGGGTGGAGGAGAAGAAGGTGGCTGCTGAGTTGGAATGAGAGGAGAGGAGGCAGACAGGGTGACGGGAAGTGAAGAAAAAGCCTTGGATCTTCAACACCTCTTCATATCAGCATCTCCTTCCAGAGCTCACTAAAAACTTCAGAAATGGAGTGGAGACTCAGAGGTGGTTCGAACAAAAATGATCTTTTTGTTTGTTGGTTTTTTTAGAGACAAGGTTGTAGTCCAGGCAGACCTCAAACTCGAAATCATCCTGCGTCACCCTCCCAAATCCTAGGTTTACAGGCCTGGGTCTCTGTGCTTTAAGACATTGTAACTAAGTACCTTGCCTAAGACCCAGTGCCAGGGCCACTCCGAATTCCAGATCCAGATGTTTCTTAGGTAACAATCTTATAAAGCTGCATTATTTAGTCCTAATTATGGAAATATTACATTTTCTCAACTTTGTTTACAGTCATAAATAAATATTCCTTCCATAATTTTGTCTGTCTGTGTATTATAAATGATTGATCTAAGTAATCAAGAGTTCATAGTAGGTTGACATGCAAATAAAGCAATAGCCAGAGGAGTTGATGTTTCTACACACATGTAAGATAATATTTTAGTTTTTAACAGATACAGAGAGTAGTTAATTCTGTTTGCATATCAAGAGCTGGAATCAACTACTTTGCTAAGTACATTGATAATTTAGGGGACTCTGGCTGGGGATGTAGTTCCCCTATGGGACACTTACTTGGCATACTCGAAGCCTAGGGTTCAGTCTCCAGGGCTGAAAACATAAAAAAATAAATTTAGGATGCTTAATGATTTTCACATATTTATCTGCATTTAGATGTGCATTCATGTTTGTGTGCAATTCTGCATTTATTTATTCAACAACTGATTCTGGGACGCTGGATACAATTGAGCTAGAACAATCACCTTGAAGTGCCCACGTGTTTACTGCCATTGCCACCATGGAGTGGCTTTTAGAGAATTTTCCCCACATTTCCAAACTTGAGTCCCCTAACAGTCTACCAGGAAGACAACCCCACCCCATGTTTTCAAGCCACTCATAAGGTTTTATGAGTTACTCAACAGCTGCTCACCAGAATGGGGTCCTCCCCATACACTGCATTTTTTTCCAAACAGGAAAACTCTTTACTGACATCTGAAAAATATGGAGGTACATTATCAGAAGAGCCAAGTGGTGGCGCCCCCCCCCCCATTTAAAGGGCAGCAAGACTCATTTACACATGTGTCCTCTGGAATCGGGTTGTAGCCCCTTTAGGTAGTCAGCTGTGAAAAGGTATTTGTGTTCTTATTGAAGTCTTAAAGCTGAACATATCTTAGCATGCAAGAACTTAAAATATGAACCTGTATCAGAGTTCAAATGAGGGCATTTTGAAATGTTTAATTCATATTTTCTAGACAAAGGAGGATGGGGGTACACAGAAAATTCTAGTCCCTTTTCCAAAACCTTTCTTTTGCACGCAATAACACTGAGAAAAGAGGTCCCGAATTTGAAGGTGAGTGGAGAGGTTTATGTGGGAGCGTCAAGAGGGAAGAAAAGGAAGGAAGAAACCTAATTAAATTACCATCTCAAAAATAAACAAAAAAACATGTCTTTAAAAAATCAAACAAATTGCTTACATTCATAATATATTTAAGCTATGGGGGATTTGTCCAAATGCAAATAAATTATACTTTCTATTGTTCTCTTAAAGGACAACAAATTCCCTACAAGGTCAACTCACCAACTTGGAAGGCCCATGGCACATTCGTAAAATGAAAGCCTGTCTTAAAACTCTTCCCAGACATTCCCACATCCACTATCATTAACTATTCCGAACGGCATTGGACTTATCCTGCTGGCTTAGAGATTCCTGTAGCTCTACCCTGGTATTTGCTGGTATCACAGAACACTGAAATGAAATCCAATCACCTTGGAGGTGACAGCAGAAAAGAGAATCGGTTGCTATCCGAAGGAATGGCAACCTGGAGTAGCTCCGCATAGCAGTCAAAGCCCTCAGTGCTCTGCCACAAGGCATGAGAGTCACGGGTTTCCTGTGGAAGCTCCACTATTCATCCTATAGGAAGGCCTCCAAGGGCCTTTTTCAACTTTTTCAAGCCCTTAAGTTATTCTGATGCCAAGGAAGACCTCCCCAGTACCTCTGTGGGGAAAAGGGTATTCCAGTTTAATATCGAATGTGGTCCGATTCCTAATCGGGGCTTCCAAGAGTGACCTTCCTCATTGTCTTCTCACACCGGTGCTGTGCCTTCTGCCTCTTGGAACATGGTCCACATGATGTGGAACTAATGGTGAACTGGAAACAGGAACGGTGTAGAAACATCATTGTATGCCCAGAAGTTACCGCTGATTTCAAACAATAGTAGGAGGTAAAAAAGTAAAATGTTAACTAACCTGAATGTCAATCCCAATGTAGCTCAATGGAACAGCAGTGTCCTAGCAAGTGTGAGGGCCTGGTTCCAAGCCCAGAACAGCAATCAATCAATCAATGAAATGTAACACCAAACCAATAATATAACTACATTAGCACCCCGCTATGGTCCACAGGCATCTATCTACCCATGTGTCCAGTATTGCATGATCTCGTTTTCTTTCCTTTTCCCTTTTTTTTCCAGACAGGTTCTCACCAGACTGCCCTTGAACTCACAGAGATCTGACCACCACCTCTGCCTCCTGAGTGCTAGGATTAAAGGGTTGTGCCACCACACCCAGCTCGCGGGCTATCA
Organism: Arvicola amphibius; assembly: GCF_903992535.2. Taxonomy (NCBI): domain Eukaryota; kingdom Metazoa; phylum Chordata; class Mammalia; order Rodentia; family Cricetidae; genus Arvicola; species Arvicola amphibius. The sequence goes on from NC_052054.1 coordinate 29,573,292, forward strand.
AACCAGGATCTTGTGGAACTCCAAAGAACAGTGCCTGTCTTTCAGCTGCGCCTGCTGGAGCATTTCAATTCTCTATTCTTCCCTTTTCTGTGTTTTGGGCCCCTTTTTTCTCTTCTGGTGTGGCATCAGCACAGTTAACAGTAGTTAAGTTCTCAAAAGCCTTACTGAGGGCCAGCCTCTGAAACCAGGACTCCACCTTGGAGCGCCCACGCAGTGACCTTGGATGGCATTCCTCACACACCTAGTACATTCTGAACACTCCTTATTTACATAAAAACATGATCTTCAAATGTGGATGTAATCTTTGGGTCTTTTGCTTTTTTTATTGAGGCAAATGAGCGAGAAGGTTAAGTCTCATTTGCATGGCATTTTGCATTCCTTTTCATCCAGGGTAAAAAGCCTTTTAAAGCTGTGCAGTGTGCTTTGCTTCTCGTGAGCCTGACACCACCCGACTACTCTTTTCTTGGCAGCTTTAATAGTTTTCTAAGGGAAGGGACTCTAGATCCACTATCACTGGATCTGAGAATCTCCTGCAAGAATTCAGGGCTTGTGAGTTTATGGTTTGTTTTTGTATCATCCAATGAACCCTTTCTAACCTCGTTTTTTGAATTCTTATATGTTTGGTACATGTGTGCATGTACGGGTGCATCATTAACCACCAGCTATAGCCATTAAATGCACACCATTATATTAAGCTCACTGTCTTCTGTTACAGTCATATTTGAGCAGGGAAGGAAAGGTATTTATATTATAATTATCCATAATTATGAAGCCAATTCTGATAAAAAGCTAGCATTCACTGAGAACAGGCTAGGTTTTTTTTAAAACTCATTGCCAGAGGACTTTACAAATCTCAATTTATATCTCAATTTTCAAAATAAGTTTGCAAGGTAAGTATTATTCCCACTTCAAAGCAAGGTTCCTGTTCATACAAGGTTAGAAGGCGTGACTTTAAGTTAGAGCAGCAGTATCGGATTTCCAGTTTGACAAATTTCAAAATTCCCTTTTCTTCCCGTTAGGGTACTGCCCATAAGTTTGCCAAGCTGACTACATACTGTATTTTCCTTAAACAAAATGCTCATTCTCAAGCACATGAGGGCAAAACATAACATTCTACTATTGAACAGTGAATAAGAAAATCAAAACATTTAATATTTACCCCAAATTTCTGCTACATCTCCACAATAACAGCCATCTGCAAAAACAAAACAGGTTGATCCACTAGTCCTGAAATTGCATCTTGCTGTGGAGACATTGACTTCAGTGACTTCAGCCTTTAAAGTGTAAGTAAAAATACTCCTGGATCCTCCTGTTAAAGGAAATTTATCTTGGTGCAGAGATGAGCAATAAGAGGAGGGAAGAGGCGGGCCGTTGCCACTGTGTTTACCCTGTGAAATGATGTCTCTTAGGTTGATAGAGGCATAAATCGAGGTTTAGAGCCTTCCTCTGTACACTTCCATGACTGTATCCTGAGGATACAGCCCCTTTATATTCAAGCCCTAGGGTCTGCCTCGGTGGCGGGCAATAGGCTCATCGTGTTACTTGCTGCGAGTTCGCTGTGTGATGGTGCCAGGTTTCTCACCCCCAATCCCAGTGTTTCCATACTATGTTCAGTAGGCATGCTTAGTACATACTGACAGGCGAGATTCGGGCCCAGTCCACCGAGCAAACCACCTACGTATGGATTGTGTGTAGAGATCCTAAGACGCAGAAAGCGCGCATTTGGCTACACATCTGACGTAAAGGCGACAAAGTCAGCGTGGTTCTCCGTTTCAGATGGAAAATTGGTCTCCTTGGCTGTTCCTCCTGCCCTCCCTCTCCTCCCTCCCGCCTCTGCTGGTCACCTGTGTGCTCTCGACACCTCTGGACTCAGCCGCAGCAGCCCACCAATTAAAACGCTTACCATCACCTGTGTTACATACCAATCAAACATTGTTTGGCAGGGGCCCTCCTTCACCCCAGCTGGTACATGGTGCAAACAAAGCAAGACAAACAAATCCTGTGCCCGGCTCTTGAATCAGCCTCAGAGCCAGGGTGGTTGGAGGGACTCCCCAGGCCCTGGGATTCAGTGGGGGGGCAGTGGCTGTTTTCTGCTCCAACCTGCTTCATTCATTCACCCTTCCTGGTCAGCAGGGCAGCTGAAAAACGGCGCACAGCTGACAAGAGCTCGACTAGACGCGTGCATCTGGGGGTGTGAAGCAACCATGAGCTTGCCCAAAACTTCTCTAGCGACTATTCTCCAGCCTGCCTCTAAGTATTTCACTCCAGGACTAAAGGCGGAACCTCCCTTCTATGGGCGGTTCTGAAGCCAGTGCCCAAGAAGCATCTCGGGAGATAGCTCTTGGGGAATCCACACCTAGAGCGCTGGTGACAAACTCCTGTCCCAGCACCCAAGGGTGTTGTTGCCAGTACCCTTGTCACTGACTGCTCTCATGTTGCCATTGCGGTGCCATGAGTGTGAAGGAATGGAAAACCCTCCTTACAAGCTTGTTTAGTAACTCATGTCTTAGCCCAAACAATCTCTGCCTTAACCATGGCAGAAGAAAAAGCATGGGTAGACATGAAGACATCCTACAATACAGGTAGGTCATATATAACGCATGTTTTGTTTTTTGGGGTTTTTTTTTTTTTTTTTTTTTTTTTGTCTTGTAGAACCAGACAGATGAAAGCATTGCCGAGTCCAGTCACAAGCATGGCTTTAGAACCTTTCCCCAAATCTCCTGGCCTGAAATCAAAAAGAAACAAACTTGCAAAGTGCAGTGGGCATTAAAAAAGTGAAAAGGGAGATGGGGATGTTTACTTGGCATTTTTTTTTTCCTGTGGGGAAGTTACTACTGGCCAATTTCCTCGACATTCCCCGTTTGTTTCGTAATTCTTCTAAAATTCTTTGATTTGAAGTTTGGTTTCTTTTTTCTTTTTTTTTTTCTTTTTACATTGGCAAATCAAGTAAGAAGGAGCCCATTTCTTATGGCCACACACAATGGAGAGCCCATGCATCTTTATTCCCAACACTGTGTGGTAGGGGGACCCCCTTTAGATGCATGCAGAACTTCAAAAGGGTAGCCCCTCCCTGTACACCGCCTCCCCGAGTGTGGGTGTTTCTTTAACAAACCAACCCCCCTCCACAGAGTGAGCTTAATTAGGAAAGCATAATTGTGCTTTTGTCTGGGACTTGGGCTCACCCCCACTATACTCTTACCTCCTGAGAATCCCCCTGGCCTGAAGCCCAGGGTGGGCTTCGCCTTCAGTACTGTAAAATAATGGGTAAATTACCTTTACAAACCGTAAAAAAAAAAAGTTTTCCCAAGGATCAAGAAATATCCAAAGTCTAGAGCAGTGCTATCACTCTTTGTGTGCAAAATCTCTTAGAAGTGGGTGGGGATTTTAAAAAGTCTCTCCCTCTTGGAATAGCCAAGTGAAGAGAAAATTGCATATACATAATCGCCAGCTCTCTCTTTCTCCATGAGCCTCTATGATGTTAATGCCAAAGCTTCCACACTGCAGGGGCTACATCAGGACAGATAAGAGTATATGTAGGAGTGACCACTGTGGTGGCACACAAGTATCTGGGGAGTCTATTAAAGCAGCAGCCTAGTCTGGGGGATGTCTTCTGCTCCGATGGAGAGGAGGAGGTTTGCCTGCCAGAGTTGGGGTGCAGCACTGCCCACCACAGATGACTAAAAAGCACCTGTTGAGCCTGTGCCCTTGTGACCCCTCCAAACATGGCTGCATTGGATCACCACTGTGGCGCCACACGACCTAGGTGTTCCCCTCACGCACAATCACTGTATCTATATGTCCACGATCAAACAGATTAGTGAAAACGCAAACTTCATTTCTTAATTCCATAGCTTTGGGTCACAGAACTACTCAAGTCTCATGTCTAAAGGTCTGCTTTATGCATGGCATAGATTGCTTTCTCGGCCACAAATTTCCCTTGATTGTTTTACTCTCGATTAGCTCACTTGATCGTGGAAACCTGAACATCAGGACAAATTTCTCCTACCCAGCCCACAAGGACTCCTTTCAAACCCAAAAACACAGCATGGTAGCTCCTTGAGCGTATGTGATCACTGGAGTTGTAGCGAGACTCTCGGAGGAAGAGTCTGGGCTTCCTGCCTCCCATTTTCCCCATTCAGAAGCCAGATCCTCACTGCAGGGCTGTGAGAGGAAGCCATCAGGGCTATGGTCTTGCCGGCTGGGGTGTAAGTCCAAGGATCAAAACCATCGAGAGTGCTTATTTTTACGCTAAAAGAGGATTCATAATGTGCCCATCCAAATGAAAACACCTCCCTGATCCTAACAGCTCACTAACAAGCCATTTTCCTGATCTCACAGCCCTGCTGAGGATGCCCAAAGCGTCTGGGATTGCTGCAGAGTCCTGCCAAGCTCTGGGGCCTTCCCCTGGAGAGTCAGCCTTTGTCCACAGCTACCCACACCACTTCTCCCACTAGAAGGGCTCAGTTTTAGGAAGCAATTCCACCTATGCACTTGGCCTCTTTCCAATGGTTAACTGTTGCAGCCTTGCGGAGTTCACAGCTTTTGCCTTTGAGTTTGTCTATGATTGAGCTTGCTCTTATTGGACCCTTCAGTTCGCCCCCATGGTGACCACTAGACCATCCCATCACGTCTATCTAGATGCCACACAAACTTGGCCCTTCTGTAGGGGACTTTCCAATAACCCATGTCTTTGCATACAGCTATGAAATGAAATCCCAGGTGAGGATATCACGAGCCTCTCGGGGTACACAAGCAGGCTACAGAGCCAGTGAGACATCCCAGCATGCTCTGGGGCAGTTCTACACCTGGCCTTACGGCTGAGTCTCTGCTCTGCTGCAGCTTAGCCTACATGGTCGTGTGTTTGGTGGTGAGGAGAAGCAGCTTCGGGACAGAGGAACTGGATTTCTAGGTCAAGTAGCGCGGAGCACATCAAACCCCATCTTCCACCTAAGCGTCTCTTAAAAAGAAGTCCTTCCCTTCAACCTGAGTCACCTCTCCTTCCAAACTCTAAAAGCCTTCTTCGACATCCTCTTCATCCCTGGCAGGCAGCACTGGTGGGCGAAGCCCTGGTCCCCTCCCTGCTGGAATGAGTCTTTTGAAGACCCACAAACAGGAAGGAACTCTTTCTGAAGCTGTGGGGCTTTGCCGTGGTGCGAGCAGGAGAAGAAAGGGTTAAGTCGGCTGGGTAAAATATTGTAGATCACTAGTGACTGCCACCAACATGAAAACAAGCTGCACCTGTACCCCGGCAATTTAAGAGGTTCTGGTCAGCTACTTTTCCCTGGTGGCTTTGTTCTGCCAGCTGCCTGTGCGCTTTAGGTGCAGGTGGGGAAGCATGGACTTGCTATCTATAAAAAAACTTAATAGTGAAGATCAACTTCCGCTTCACCTCCCCAGGGATCAAAGTTTTGGGCTTTCTTTCTTTGTCTTCCCTTTCCTGAAAGACTGATAGAGCAAAGCTCAGAAAAAAAATGGGTAGGTTGTTGAGTCTTCCATGGTCCCCCCCAAGGAGCAGAAGATCGTTGGTGGGTGCTCTTTTTTTTAATTCCCGCTTGAAGGAAAGAAAGAAAACATGACAAAGAAAAGATAGTTATGACACGTGGCTTGAAAGAAATCAAGGGCAGGCTGAAGGAGGACGGGAGGACGGCAGCCTGGGGGACCTCTCCAGTCACCCTCCAACATGACAGAGAGAGGCCCTGTGGCTTCCATTAGGACGTATGTACCCACTGTGCACCCCTGCCATGCTGGGAGGCAGCATCACAAGGTTTCCGTCTGCCTGTGTTCCTTTCTATTACACACAGTCGTTGGCCCGAGTAATACATGGGTGAAAAAGAAATCTAATAGCCGTGCATGCGCCTTGCCACTCACAACCCTCAAAAGGTCTTGTATTAATACAACAGATTTTCATTGTCTACTGTATGCTGGTACTAAGTTAGCTGTTGGACATACAGTGGTTGTTACAGGCTGAATGGTGAACCTCCCCACCCCCTGAAGCTATTTGGTGAAGCCCGAACTGCTAGAACTCCACGATATGACTGTGTTGAAGATAGGGCCCCTAAGGCGGAGAACAAGTTAAAATTAGGCTATTAGAGCAGGCCTGAATTCTTGCATCTGGCAATCCCTTCATGGAGAGGAAATGTGGACGTGCCAAGAAACCACACACAGAAGAAAAGCCAGACAGCAAAGCCTACAACCCAGTGAGAGAGGCCACGACAACACCGCTGACACCTTGATCTTAAACTTCTAATTTCCAGAACAGCTACAAACAAATCTTTATCTATGGCTTAGGCCACTCAGATCATAGTAACCCTATGTGGCAGTCCTAGGGAGCAGTAAGCAGTGAGTCAGACAGATGGCCTGGAGCTTGGCAGATGGAAAGCTTATTAAAGAACTCAAAACCTCATGCCCACGTGTGTCAGGGGATATTTGATCACACTGTGAACCCCAGGTTTGCATTTGTGTTAATTAAATAGAATTAACCTTGGGTCAGGAGGCTGAGTTAGCGATTAGTTGACACAAGTTATCATAGAGCCTTAGAGGGCATCTGGAAGAGATTGGGGAGGTGCACCAGAAGTAGTAGGGAAAGGATTTTGAGTGGCCCAGCCTTTGTTTGTTTGTTTGTTTGTTTGTTTGTTTGTTTGTTTGGTGGAGCAGAAGGCTGCTGTCTTGGGAAGACACCAACAAGGAGAGAAGGTTAGCTAGTTGCTACTCAGGCCACTCTGGGCTAGCAGGTTTTCACCCCGGCCTTTGAATCTCGAGTCTTATTTATAAATAGAACGATAGAGATTATTTATAAATAGAACGATAGAGATTGAGTTTAAAACTACCTTAGCAACAGTGATGGAGCCAGTGCCTGTGGGAACAGAATTCCTGCCAGACTGAGGCCTAAGCAACCAGGACAACACTGCCAGAGAAGCAGGCCTGTAACCCCCGAGTCACAATCGCTGGCTGAAACAGCGGCAGATTAAGGTGCCGCTACTGCACCATAGCTAAAACAATACACAGGGGCAGAGGAGAAAGTGAGGTGACCAGTGACCACCTTTCATCTTGCCTATAGTGTGAGAGCCAAAGACTGGCTCATCTTGGGATGGTTCACCACAGCACTGTGGCCGTTATCCAGTGGGACACTGCTTCAACGGGAGACAACAGAAAATCCAGACCTGATGGTGTTGACCAGGAAGGGAATGGATCTAGCAGACAAGACCTACAAGGTTAAAAGACAAAGAATTGTATGGCTACTTGCCCATCCTGTTCAGGCACATGGAGCAGGTATGGGCTTCGTTAGCGGTGGAAGCAACGGATGCCTGTGTTTTTGTAATTGCTCCATGGGTTGTTTTCTTGAAAGATGTTGGCTATGTCTTTTTTTTAAGCTGGGTGTCCTGTAGACTGACTGCCTCAAAGGAAACTTGAGACAATATAGGAGCTGCTTCTTGGAGTTCAGCGGGTTAACGCAGAGCTACGAATAGCTTCTAGGCATGTCATGTGGTTGGCTGATGACTTAATCCTCTGATCTGTAGGAGACACTGAAGGGCTCAGATCTCAATCTTTTCCAACTCCCCTGGAAGTTTTACTGTCCTTGGGATTTTTCAGCATGGTCACTGGGGGGAAGGAACTAGGCTTTGTCTGTCAAAGAAACAGGAGGCCAGGTGTGGAGGTGCGCAATCTCAGCACCAGGGAGAGAAAAAGCAAAAGGATCAGGAATGTAAAGCCTGCCTAGAAAAAGCCCAAGTTGAAGGCTACCCTGGGCTCTAAGAGTTCATGCCTTAAGCAACTAGAAATATATCCAAGGCTTTTGTATGTCAGCCAAATAGACACAACACAGTGTGGATGCTGTCACTCACTGTGGTGCAGGGAGCATGCTTCTCCCCAGACAGGCAAGGATTCCTGTGTGTGCAGAAATGGAGATGAAGGCATGCGTGGGAACTGTTCTAGAAGCCCCAGCCTCTCCTGGAGGGAAGTATACAGAGCTCAGTCTGGAACCCAGATGAGGAACATTAAATAGAAAGACCTTACAGAGGTGGTAGAGTTGGTCTCTTGGTCGGTAAGACTGCCAATTAAAGTAGAAGATTCCCAGTCGAATCTGAATTTCACATAAGCAGAAAGTTATGTTCAGTATAAGTATGGCCCATGCAACATTGGGAATATATATTTGCTACACACCTACACACCTATAGTAAAGAATCTGTGATAGGGTAGGCAATGGTAGTGTATGCCTTTGGTCTTAGACAAAAGGGCCAAAGGTAGGCTGATTTCTGTGAGTTTGAGACAGCCTGGTCTATACAGAACATTCCAGGTCAGTCAGAGCTAAATAGTAAGAGGCTGTCAAAAAAAAAAAGGGAAGGAAAAAAGGAAAAAATATGTGACAAAATTTAAACCTGACTGGCTGCTCTGATTTTTATTTGCCAAACCTAGTGATTACTATCTGACTGGCAAACAGCAGTTTTAGTGGGAAGGGAAGCAGAATTGGCTCCATGCTAGTGGAGATGGGCCGAGAATTGAGTCATGTTTACAGGCAAAACTATCCCCAGCTTTTGGGTTGGATTTGAGCAGTCCTATGTAGTATGTGGTTGCAAAGCCAGCAAGTTATAGGAAGACCGGAAAATCACACCGTACAAACCTGACATGCTCTCCCTTGCTAGTGTTTCTATTGCCACAGCTGTTAATGAACTTACTGGAGTTCCTAGGCTGTGTCTTCTGGGTCAGGCTAGCAAACCTCATGGGAAGTGGGAGCACCAGAAGGAAGCCAGAGTCTGGAAGGACTGAAATCCAGGAGGCCACTGCCCCTCCTCCGATGGGAAGTTCCAGAATTTCTCTTCTGGGAGAGCGAATGTGCCAACCATCACAACTCAAATACTCCATGTTATACTGCAGCCAGTACAATCCCTCTTCAGCCAAAACAGCCCCTAACTCAGTGGTTCTCACCTGGGGTCACGAACCCTTTCATATGGTCACATGTCAGATTTCCTGCACATCAGATCTTCACATGCAATTCATAACAGTAGTAAAGTTTCATTAGGAAGTAGAAACAAATAATTTGTAGTGGGGGGGTCACCACAGCATGAGAGCTTGTGGTAAAGGGGGCTCAGCATCAGGAAGGTTGAGAAGCCTACCCTAACTCATCAACTAGTATATAGACAGGATGGCCCATTGCCAAGAACCTTGATTTTCAACTTCTCACCCCCCTGCAGAATGATTAGCAATAAAGATCTATATTTTGTAGGCCCTCATTCTATGGTATTTTGTGGCAGCAACCACCAAAACGTTCAGCTTCTTCTTGAACCCAACATCTGTCCTAAATTGCAAATGGGATCTAGGCATATTCTATTGAACACCCCTCGTCAATCATTTGTCTTGTTCTATGGTTCTCCCACATAATTTTAACATCCTTGGAGGATGTTTTAGTCTGTTTTCTCTTAATATAACAGCATACCCAAGACTTAATGAATTATAAAAGAAAGAAGTTTGCTCATGGTTCCGGTTTCCAGTTATGGCCTCCTGCTGCCCCATAGCATGGCAGGAACAGAGAAGGACAACAGGTACATGTGGGTGACAGAAAACATGAGCCGTAGCTTCGTTTTACCACCCTCTCTCACGGTAACCAGCCTACTCCCCGGAGAGTGGGACCCCTGTCCCTTAAGAAAAGCATTAAGTCATTCATGGCAGGGGGTACTCCATGACTTACTCGCCTTTTAAATATCAGGCCACTTCTCAACAATGATGGAGAGCAAATTCTACTGTTGTTCAGGAGTCACAAACCAGATCACCTGGTCCCTGAGTCATTCCGGGACTCTGGAACCCTAAGATGATCCAGACATATTCTGTGGCAGAAGTCAGCAAATCATGGCCCATGGGCTAGATTCAGGCTATAGCCTGTTTTTGTGTGACACTTGAGCTAAGAAATCTTTTCATAATTTTAAATGATTGGTGTAATTTTTTTCTTTTTTGGTTTTTCGAGACAGGGTTTCCCTGTAGTTTCTAGAGCCTGTCCTGGAACTAGCTCTTGTAGACCAGGCTGGCCTCAAACTCAGAGATCCGCCTGCCTCTGCTTCCCGAGTGCTGGGATTAAAGGCGTGCGCCACCACCGCCCGGCCGATTGGTGAAATTTTTAAAAGAACAGCATTTTGTGACTTACAAAAACGTTACAGAAGTTGAATGGAATTACCATAAAGTCTTTAAAGTTAACTAATTTAAAAATCTGTAAGGGAACAAACTTTTGCCCTCATTATGTATCTGTCTGGTAAGCTAGATTTTGTACTTTGCTACCCAAACTCTGAAATATTTACTATTTAGCCTTTTTACCTTCTCCCCCGCCAAATCAACTAACCCAGTTCTGTGTTGTCAAGATAAGCCCAATGCCTGGCATGGCATGCCTTCTTCCTCTCCTCATCAGATTCACACCATTTAAAATTTGATTCTCTCATATAAAAATTGTAAGGGGGGCCTGGTGGTGGTGGTGCAGGCTTTTAAATTCCAACACTTGGGAGGCAGATCTCTATGAGTTGGAGGCCAGACTGGTCTACAGAGCTAGTTCCAGGACAGCTAGGACTGTTACACAGAGAAACCCTGCCTTGAAAAACAAAAACAAACAAACAAAACTTGTAGGTGGGAATCCAGAGCCCAAGTGGATTGGTTTTCTTCTTTTGTCAGAAAAAAAAATTAATAATTTTTAGTGGCAGAACATTGCCAAGTCAGTAAGACAAGTCCGGTTGATTTTTCTTCTTCCATGAGGTACTAAAATTGTGTCGGTAGCTCTGTCTCCAGCTTTCATTACTAAAAATTTGTTACATCTCCACTCATTATATTGATAATGTTCTATTTCTTTTGTAATTTTAATTTTTAATGTGGTGTGTGTGGTGTGTGTATGTGTTTATGGTGTATGTGTGTGGTGCATGTGTGTGCACACACATGTGTGGGCATATGTGTATGTATGTATATATATTGCATACCTCACATGTAGAGGTCAGAAGACCACTCTCGGGATTCAGTGGCTTCCTTCTTCTACTTGAGGGATCCAGGTTTTCAAACATCCAGTCATCGGGCCTGTGAAGCACCTCTACCCCCTGAGCCATCTTACTGGCCCTGTTCTTTTACGTTTAAAAATGTCTGTTCACATCTGGGCGTGGTGGTTCAAAAATCTGTAATCTGAGCCCTTGAGATGTCAAAGCAGGAGGATCAGGAGTTCAAAGGCATCCTCAGCTACATAGCAAGTTTGCGGCGAGCCTAGGCTACATGAAACCTTATCTCAAAAAAGTAATTTTTGTTCTTTTGCCACCACTTCCTCCTGCCCATTCCTTTCTGATGAATGGAAGACACATAAGATGGGCTTGCTCAGTAAGATGCGGGTGTAGATATGGCTGCTGTCCAGTTGGTAATTGCCCAGTGTTCTGTTTTTCTTTTCTCCAGAAAAGCTGGGTGTGCTTGGACTCTGGTCAACGCCACAATGTCCACTATAGTTCAACAGTACTATATCGATTGCACTGAAATTCACCTCAGAGTCATCTATCTTCAACTGACTCCAACTTCCGGACTATTCAGCGCTGACCCTGTGTCAAGAGCTGGACTTACTGACCTGTTGACTAATGCATACTTAGTTTTGATAGAACTGCCTTTGTCAAAAGAAAACTGTGACGGTTCCTCTAGAGGAGAGGAAACCCTTTGCAAAGCAAGAGATGATCCCAGTTACAGCTCTGCGGAACTCGGAATTTCTTCATCTGGGTGTCCTAGCTAGCCCAAAGTACAATTGTTCCTCCTTTTCAGAAAAGTCTTTTCAGAGACTGTTTACTCATTGAGCAACCATGTTCTTTCTTAATTGATTTTGCAAAAGCAGCATAAGCTCTTTGTGACAAGTCAAACATGGATTTACACAGAAAAGTCACCTTTCCCTCCTTCCTCCTCCTGGCTCCCTTGTAGAAGAGTCAAAGATGACCCTGGTGTTCCATCCACGCTTCTTGTATTTAGACTGGCCTAGACAGACACCTTGTGTACCTTTCATAAACTCCACTGGTATATATCCCTCAGAAGCTATGATGAATATGTCCAGGTCTAATCCATCATTCTCAGGAACTACGCATCATCCCAGAGCCAGCTGCTACTGTCCTAGTGGTGCACCTTCAATTTAGCAATTTTTTTTTGAGACAGGGTTTCTCTGCAACTTTTTTAGAGCCTGGCCTGGAACTATCTCTTGTAGACCAGGCTGGCCTCGAACTCACAGGCTGCCTCTGCCTCCCGAGTGCTGGGATTAAGGCATGCGCCACCACCCGCCCAGCGTCAATTTAGCAATTTTTAAACTTATAAAATGTTCAGTGCTTTGGAGGAAGACAACCACGACAATGAGGAGCACAGTGTCACTGGTGACAAGGTTTATGAGGAAATACAAACTCCGTGTCCAGCTGTGAGGTAGGGCACATGTGTGTAGGGGAGGGAGGGGGAAGCTTGGGTAGGAACCTACTTCACTAGGCCGGTGGAGTCCCATAGACAAGGGGGAAAAGGCATGGACCTGGGGGGACCAGCAGGTGCACAGCTAGGGAAGCTCAAGGGAGCCTGCTGCTTCCTGGTTAACACCCCATGACGGTGAGGGTCCTGGGACGATGAGCACAGAACCGCACAGACCATATCCAGAGGGCCGAGATTCAAACAGGAAGACACACAGTACATAAACAGGGGGAGCCAGACTGTGTTTCTAGAAGACTGTATAGTTTAGTCTAGAGGGGAGGAGCTGTGGGAGGGTGATGGTAGAGAATAGGGAGAAAGCTATCAGAATTAACCTAACAAGGTTGGGCAGGCTGCAGGATTGGTGGTGCATAGCGCCTTCCAGCTTGGACAGTCAGGACTAGCTTTGGGGGAGAACCAGGGGTGTCCACTCAAGAGACTGGTAACTTCTTTTACATGCCAAGGAAGAGTCTGTGCGAAGTTTGGGCTCTGTGAACAGTTTCTGAATTCAGGATGATGATAGCCTGCCTCATATCTTCGTTTAACTGAAGGAGAGGTTTTTCTTCATTGACAGAGAAGAGGAGTGAAATGACTCACTTGGGGGCCCCAAGCAGGGAGGAGGAACTCTCAGCCCAAATGCTTCTGCTGCAGACTCTGTGCCCTCCCAATGGGCCGCCTGTAGCCAACAATCTGTAAAGCCATGCCCTCCGGTAGCTCAGGCAGCGGGGATGGGCGGGGTGGGCAGGATTCTAGCCTACCCATCATCAGTGAAGCCCTGTTCACACCTCCTAACCTGGCCAGCACCAGCACTGAAGGCAGCCTGTGCTCTGTGAACGCTCCTCCTGGAGTGGCCATTCTCATGACCTGTAGGTCCCTAAGCCAGTGGTTATCATCCCACATCTTCCTTGCATTCGGCAAATGTCATGAGTCATGCAGTCCACTCTGTGCCAAGGACACAAGCTTCTGGGCGACTGGAACAAGATCTGCTTCACAGTGCCCTCTCAAACAGAAGAAGGCTGAGAATGACAGCTTCCAATGCAGCAGCATGGCCGCTTCCACACAATAAGTACAGAGGCTGGGTAGACGTGTGACAAAGGGAAGCCGTAGGCTGTCCGCCACTGAGAGATTCGGTGAGCAAAAGGGAAGCAGAGATGGCACCCACAGAAGAGCCCTAGAAGGGCCTTCACTTGGAAACAAATGTTCCCAGACCAGGGACAGCAGCACGGAAATCAATTAGGACAGTTGAACAAAATTCCAACAAGGGTAATTTTATATTTACAATTTTAAAGTTCCATCTACATAAGGAAAACTCCAGAGTTTTCCTTGATGAACATCGACCTTCCTTTAGGGAACCCATGGCTACGAATGTAAGTTTTGAAATAGCCCAGGGAGACTTGGCTGGAGGCTGAGATGATGGGAATAAAGGGCAAAATTGTTCTGTAAAAATGTAAAGCTGTCTCTTAGAAGCGGGGGTAGAGACCTCCAACTTGGGGCACCTTACGTGGCTCCTAAAAGAAGCCACCAAAGAGGATGGGGTAGGGGAGGAAATTGGGGGTGGGGAAGAAAGTGATGTGGGGTAGCAGGAGGAGAGCAGATAGCACAAGGACATTCTGGGCCAGGGGTAGATATGGCCACAGTACTGACCGCCCATGGCTTGTCTAACGGTGGTGAAAGGCTAAGTCTTCAGGAGCACAGTATCTGGTGATATCATGGTTTCCTGCTTGTACTGCCTTTCGTCTTCCCCAAGACACTAGGTGAGCTTTAGTAACCACTATGCAATGTCATCCTGATAGTGACAACAACCAGGGAAAGAATACAGACATGTAATAGTAAGACTACCAAATGGTCCCCAGAAGAGGGACAGGGCAAAGATTCTGAGTGGGAGTGAGGGGGAAGGAAAAAGATGATGGGAAGTCCAAGAGTACCTTCTCTCCTATCACTTAAGAATTCTTGGACGACTCAGGAAGGAAATTAGATTCCCTTGGGAATATGCATCCTGTGACTACAGTTACTTCTCTGGAGGACTTTAAAAGTAATCGTCATCCTCCAAATTCTGCTGCCTCCGTGACCCACAATCAACTGTCATCTAAAGCGCAAGATGGAAAGTTCCAGAAATAAATACCTTACCTGCTTTAAATTGTGTGCCATCCTGAGCGCTGTGACAAATTCTCATGCCATCATCCTCTGTTGCGCCCGTGACATGACTCTTCGCGTTGCCAGTGTCTCCGTGCTTTATATGGTAGCAGACTGTGCTTCACTTGGCAGCTGCCTTAGTTATCGTGTTGGGGGAATCACAATGCTTGTATCCAGATAGCCCTCATTTCACCTGTTAATAGCCCCAAGGTGGAAGAAGCATCATCTGGGTTTTAAAGTGCTTTTTCAAATGAAGAGGTAAAAGTTCTCTTTAAATAAAAAGTGGAAAGCAAATCTGTAAACTGAGATGACTCGGCTCTGTAGGATAAGATACTTTCAGAGAGAGACTGCCTTTGCATAGCTTTTATTCCATTATTATAATTGCTCTACCTTATTGTTAGTTGTTGATCTCTTACTGTGCCTAAATATTGAATATTATCACAGGTGTATGTGTGTGTATAAAGAATTTGACATTACTGCATCTCAGCTATCCCCTTGGGACCTTAGGACTTTTCCTCTCCAGAGAGTGGAGATGCTTGGCGAATAAGACCTTCCCACTTCTGCCCTGTCTGTTCCTAGCACTTCCGCTCATCACAGCTTAGAACTGGGTTGTATGCAGATGGTTCCTGTGTGGCAGTAGGCTTAGGGACCACTGCCATTAACCAGGGGGAGTAGGAGGAGTTCTAGGAAAGGCTTTCTTTTTTTGAGAAAGCTCCTTTTGGGGGCAGGGGGTGGTGGGTTGATGGGGCAGAGATTGGAGTGGGAGGCTCGGTCATGAGAACTGATGGGGTCTTAGATATGGGTCTGCTGAGGCTTCCTGTGTGTGCCAGGTGTTGCAGCCCCTGCCATCCCTCCTGGGAGGGGCTGGGGTATGACTACCTCTTTCTCTTTGGCAGAGTGTTCTCCCTGGCAGCAAGGTGCCGTTCACTTGTCGTTCTTACCCAGCCTTCCTTGCAGGAGAAGAGAAACCAATTGAGGTTTGTCTTTAGTCGGGATGGTCTCTCTGGAAGACAGCAACCGAGTTGAGGATACACAGACCTCTTACTGACATCCAACTCTGGAAACCTGCTTGCTTCTACCTTCTCATCCTGCCTCGAAACAGCTAAAGAGATGGTCTTTCCTCTTTCCATTTGCTAAAGAGAAGCATAAGCTTCCAAGGAAGGACCTCCTCAGTCATTTTCCCCAGCTTCTCAACAAAGGAAGGAAAGAAAGAGAGAGGAGAAGGGTGGGAGGGGGGAAGGGAGGAGGTAGAAAGGAAGGAAGATAAAGGGTAGGAAGGGAGGGAGGAAGGAAGGAAAAATGAAAGAAATAAGGGAGGAAGGAAAGAAGGGAGAGAGAAAGGAAAGAGTACCAATAGACCAAAGTCACATTTAGAAAATAAACTTAATTAAAGTTGCAAATAAGCAAACACTCTAAGGGTTTTTCTCCCTTGGAAATGCATCCCATATTCTGATTTTAAGAAACAAGATATAACCATTTCTGAGCAAGTTAAAAGAACCTGCTCCTAAGGGGGTAGACTTCACTCCAGGTGCCTCCCTTTTTAATATAAATGTGGGCAATACCAGGAAACAAGCCTGGCAGAATGTTTGCTGTAGATCTTCCACTGTATCTATCCGGAGTCTTAGGTAAACATGCTCCTAGCCTCTGAGTAGGACACAGAGCACACCAGGCCTCTTCCAAACAGCACCTCCTCCCTACACCCTGATCAGCAGCTCTCAAACCCATCAGCATCTATAGACAGAAAACAAAAGGATGTATTCGAACTTCAAACAGCAAGAGGCTTATACAAAGGAAGCCTTTAACTGGTGACTGGCCACCAAACAGTGAGGGGAAAATGTGTGCTTCACGGATCATCGCTTTTGTTCGTGGGCTTTTTTGTACAACTCTCAAGTGTGTCATATGAAAATACAGTGTTCACACTGCACATGCAAGCATAGCAACATGAGTAACATATAACCTTCTGACTTGCATAGAGATGCTACATAGAAACTCACGTCCCACAGTGGAGGGCTATACCTCACGGTAACATTTGCTCTATGCCTAACTCTATTCTATTTGACATGCTAATTGTCTCTTTTTTCTTCTTCTTCCAAGAGTCCAAGCATTTGGTTTGGAAGAATAAGGCCAAAGGCTCACATTGTTCCAACAGTATGGCCAGCTGCTGGCTTTACCACAATGAGCTTCATTGTTGAATAAATGGAGTCCCTCAGGTGAATGTAATTATGCAAATCCTCTCCTAACTACCAACCACTCCTGGCCCTCTCCCCAGGCTGCCCTGCCCTGGGCACACTGTCACATCGAATTATGGAGTTACCCAAGTCTCCCTTGTTTTCTGGGAGTGTCCTCCCACATTCTTGGGGCCTGTTCCCCCATCCCACCGCTGGTCCTGCCCCCTGGAAGGCCTGCCAGGGCCACTCAGGACCTCCATGGACAGACCTCCACAGCGGAAGCCTGTCTGCCCTGGATGCCAAGGAGCAAGAATGGATTCTCTTTCATCCTGGAAGGCATCTTTGCCCTTGGCTACAGGCAGGTCTGTACACAAGTTATCTCTGAGGTCAGATGCTACCTAAAGAAAGATGAAGGAGGTGTATTTATGGAAGATGATGGAAGTGGTGTAGATTCATAATCACATGTTACACACACACACATACAAAGAGAGAGAAAGAAAGAATTATTCTTTGCCTACACCCAAATAACCCATGTGATGATGTCTCAGTGACTCTCCTTTAACCCCCATCCACAGACATGGGAACACTTGAGTTACATTGCTTATTTATTGACAACTACAGACACAATTAGAAATAAGGAACCTGGACAAAAATCTCTTGAAAGTCCCCACCTCCTTTGATTTAAATGAGTCACTGTGTGCTGGGGTCATTTTTTCCATATTTTTGGTTATTTCCCATAGTCACTGAAATAGAACTCTACCTAAACGCTTAATAAATACGTAACTGTTAGGCCACTCTTGAACTAATCATCAATGGCTTCACAGAACTACCATTTGGACTTAACAATGTTTAAGAAAAATCCTTCATCCCTCGTTCTTCACCAGCCACCACCTCTGTGACCAGAGAAGGTTGACTACAAAGAGTACTACAAGGGCAGTGAACCAAATGATGCTTTTCTAATGAAACTAAAATCTCCAAAAGAACTTTTGAAACACAAAAACTACAAATCACAAATTCATTAAAATATCACTCAGCTTTACTATCAAGCTGATCCCTGAAGGCTAGGCTGTTTTAGATCCAGAAGGTGCCACCACACTTCCAGCATGTCAGAGGGGGCATCAGCCTGAGCTTTGGGTCGCAGAGAGGGAGGAAAAGCAGCAAGCAGATGGGGGAAGAACTCGCCTATTCCAAAGCAGAGGTTGTTGAAGTTACAAGGCCCGGGGATGCTTGCTTGTTCTTGTGTTCACACAAAAGCTGCAGGATGCTGGTGAGCTGCAACAAAAAAATAGGAAGCATGGGGAGGGGGAGAGCGAATAGGATGGATGTGTTTTTAGCTGACTCTCTAGCTGAAAGTTACACCTTTTTTTTTCTTTTAATTAGAAAGCCTTTGGGTTCTGTTAATGAGCTGCAGTTTTGGGTAATAGTCCACAGTAGTTCAAGGAAGAGTAAGTGCAGATGTACAAAATAAGAATGGATTTATGAACTATAATCTGCGGCAACTGTATTCAAGATTGGCGGAAGGCTGCTTATGACGTAGGAAATAGAGAATGGGCTCCTCTAAATTGCTGAATCATGTGTGTGTTGTCGAATTTTAAATGTTCTTTGGTTTTGGTTGTTTTATTTTTTTATTTATTTATTTATTTTTGGTTTTTCGAGACAGGGTTTCCCTGTAGTTTCTAGAGCCTGTCCTGGAACTAGCTCTTGTAGACCAGGCTGGCCTCGAACTCAGAGATCCGCCTGCCTCTGCCTCCCGAGTGCTGGGATCAAAGGCATGCGCCACCACCGCCCGGCCTGTTTTGTTGTTTTTGAGGCAGGGTTTCTCTGGGTAGGCCTGGCTGTCCTGGAACTCACTATGTAGATGAGGCTGGCCTCAGACTCAGATATCCACCTGCCTCTGCCTCCCATGTGCTGGGATTAAAACCTGTCCCACCACAGGGGGTCTTTTAAATAAACTCATGCCAAGCACATCATTACATATTAGCCAAGTGATCCCCTAAGATTATAGTGAAGCTGAAGAATTGCTATTGCCTAGTGGTGTAGCTGTTTTTATGGAGATAGGCCTACGTATTTGCTCATGTGTTGGCGGGACGGGGACAGCTGGTGTAAAATCACCCGCTGTGCTGCCAGCTGTGTGAAACGCAGCACTACAATTATGTACAGCATATCATATTTGATAATGACGACACACGGCTAGGTGCCTGGGTTGTTGGGTTTCTGTTTTACCAAGTTTGTCGTGATCTCAGACTGTACTACTCAAGAAAACAACATGTGCTTTAAACAAATATGCCTCACTGCGCTGGCACACGGCCTCCTACGTCCCATGCTGGCTGGGTCTCCTTCTTCAAGCTGCCTCCTTGAGAGAGTGAGCAATACCTTCCAGGTGTGTGTGTGATCACAATGGCCTCACTTAACAATGCAGTCCCAGTTTGCTTCTTATTGCTGGGATAAACGCTACGACCAAAAGCAGCTTGGGGAGAAGAGGGTAAAGCACGATTTAATTAAAAACTCAGAGATCGATTTTGGGGTTCAACCTGAAGACCAGAAAAACAAAGCAGACAGCCACTGGCTCTTACCTCAACCTCAGTCTGAAAATGGTGCTCCTGACTCCAGGAATCTCAGAGTGAGACTGTGCCTGTGAGCTGTCTCCGCCTGTTCTATACTCCTCTCTAGGGCTGGGATTAAATGCGTGCACCACTGAGATTCAAGGTGTACACTGCCCGGTTTCTACAGCAGCTAGTGTCGCTACTGGGGTTAAAGGTGTGTGCTACCACTGCCTGGTCTGTAAGGCTGACCAGTGGGGCTGTTTTACTCTCCCGATCTCTAGGCAAGCTTTATTGCTTAAAATACAAATGAAATGTCACTACAAAATGGTTTATTTGGTTTATACTTCCACGTCACAATCCATCATCGAGAAAAACCAAGACAGGGATTCAGAGCACAAACCTGAAGGCAGGAACTGAAGCAGAGGCCATGGAACACCTCTTACTAGCTTGGTCCCCATGGCCTGCTCAGCCTGCTTTATTATATAACTCAGGCACCACCCACTGTGAGCTGGGCCCTTCTAAATCAGTCGTTAATCAACAAAATGCCCCCACAGACTTGTGTATGGGTCAATCTGATGGAAGCATTTTCTCTATTGAGTTCCTGCTTTCTAAATGACCCTAGTTTGTAATAAATCAGCAGCAATCAAATGAAGGACTGATCAAAGCCCTAAGCAGTATAGATTCCTTTCTTAGACATGTGCCTGAGGGTTTAGCTGTTTAGATCACGTGCTTTGCTACTTTGTTTCTCAAGAGGATCACATATTGTGGGGGTTATTCTGTCCATACTACAGAAGACCAGACTGAAGCCTTCTGTCCACAGCCAGGAAGAAGGAGGAAGTGACCTGGCTCTCCCTTGCCCCGGCGTGGCATGAGTCCTATTGTTACCAACCTTTCCTGCCCCCACCCCGAGCCTTTCTTTTGGAGGGACACCCTGAAGGATTCGGTGCACAGGATTAGGGAGCTGGGAACGTCTGGGATTGGTAGGGTTCATGATAAAGATGTGAACAGTCACAGGCCCTGTCCTGAAGTTACTCCGGAGAACCTGCACATTGCTCTAAAACCATAATTGGATTTTTATTTTGGTTTGCTTTGTCTTTTGAGACTGGGTTTCTCTGTAGCTTAGGAGACTGTCCTGGAACTTGCTCTGTAGACCAGGCTGGCCTCGAACTCATAGAGATCTTCCTGTCTCTGCCTCCCAAGTGCTGGGACAAAAATGTGTGCTACCACTGTCCGGCATAATTGGATTTCTTAAAACTGCTTTTCTTTTTAGGAACATGGCCCTATTTGCAAATTTTCCTCATTTCTTAGAAATACCTAGTATCTTATAGAAATGTTTACACCATGGGATAAAAGGGTAATTTTATAGATAGTGAAAAAGTACTTTCAATAGTTAAAAACCAAAGATTGCCTTTTTACTGATAGTGTAGGGAGAAAAGAAAGATTTTTTTTTTCTCATCTAAGGGGCTTGTAGCCACAGACAGATTAACAAAATAAAAGCACACAGATTTATTGTCACATCCCAAATGAATGTTTGCTCATGAATTTGGAAAGCAGCACTTATTGATCTGTGCAGATTTGCCTCTTCCAAAAGCTTGTTGGCATGTAATCCTTGCCCTGAGTTACTAAGAAGGAGGCTACAGGAGGGAGGTGTAGCAGGTGACTAGCGCTTTGCCCCATGGGTAGATGACCCCTGCTCATGCACTGAAAAGTCTCAGCTACTTTTTCTTCTGCTGTGACAAAACGCCATAACCAACGCAACTTATAAAAGAAAGCATTTCATTTGGGAGCTCTAGGGGGTTCAAGTTCATGGCCATCATGGTGGGGAGAATGTAATGTAAGTATCTGTGTCTTCCAGTGGTCTTAGGTGACCCCTGTGAAAGGGTTATTTGACACACCCCCAAAGGGGTCATGACCCAGAGGTTGAGAACTACTGATGTAGACAGCTGAAAAATGGCTCGAGTGGACAAGGAGGTGAGACATAATGCGTTAGCTGAGAGAGTGCATGGGATTTTTTTCAGATTGTTCATAGGCTTTCTGCTCTGGGAAAGATGCTCCGTCCTTCTGGGTGGAAGGAAGGCATCCCTGGGGTAGCCATCTAAGAAGATGCTGTAGGGAAGAGTTAAAGAAACCCAGAAGGGCCCCCTGACTCCACCATTTCCTCATGGCCCTATCAGGTCCCATGGCCCAAATCCCATCATTCCGTATGGATTTTAAACCATCCACAGTCTCAGTACATATATGTATTCATGAGTTTTGTCCTGTTTTAGTTGACTGTTCATACCAGTTTCTCAGAAGGAATAGATTCATGTTTTGGTTGCCTGTCTTTGATGTTGTTCGTGTGTTCTCTTGAGAAAAGACAGCACAATGCTACCCAGACTCTTTTCAAACTCTCGGACATGAGTAAAGGTCCCACCTTAGTTTCTTAAGTACCCAGAACTGTAGCTATTCACCAGCACCCTGGCCCAAGAGGAAACCCATGACTAAGAACAAATTCCTATTGACTGCATGACAGAGCAGACCGGTTGCTTCTCTGTCACTGGGATTCATCAAGCAAGGCAGCATAAGGGAGGATGTATATTTGGGTTCATGGTTCGACAGGCCTAAGAGTCCATCGTGGGAGGGAGGCACGGCAGCACATGGCAGGCTTGGTGGCAGGAACAGGAATCCGAGAGCTCCTTAACAGCAAGTACGAAACAGAGAGAGCAAAGCCTGCCCCCCACCTTAATTAATAAATAAACAAGCAACATAAATAAATAAATAAATAAATGATTTAAAAGAAAGTTAAATGTTTATCAACTCTCCCTATGAGCTCTTTTTAAAAGAAGAAAAGTTCAATCCTTGTATTCACTTTGGAGATTTTAATAACCCATCACAAAGATACTTTATTTCGCAGGAAGTAGAAACCCTTTCTGTGCGTTGTTGACCCAGGCTAAGATCCTGAAAGGAAACAGGCCTTCACAGCTCTTCACAGGCCAGGAGGTGAGAGCAGGTACAGCCCCTCCCACTGACAGCTCTTCCCTCTCAAGCTGTCAGCTCCCAACCCTGCCGCTCACTGATGGGTCCTAAGCCAGAGCAGTGACACTGGGGGCTGTCAGAGGGGAATCTCGGCTGCCAGGGCGAGAGCAATGCAGAGCTTAGAAATGACAGCAGAACAATGGGAAAATCCCACCGTGCAGTTATTAATCATGAAAATAGGGAAGTATGCCCTCTCTTGTCAGCAGTGAACTCCGTACAGCAGGGGGCTTAGTCTTTCCGCTCCCTCCCTCTGACCAGTCCCAGCTCCTCCACAGAAAAGTGGATGATGGGATGGGGGGGACAGGACACAAAGCTCTTCCTAAAGTCAAATTCCCCTGTTTTCTTAGAAAAAGTATCTCTTTAATGAGGGGAAGCACATTGTTACTAAATGAAGGACAGTGTGGCAACATATAGACTTGAACAGGTTATTACTTGATAGAGATGATTAACGTAACAAAGAGCCAATATGACTCAACACACACACACACACACACACACACACCACACACACACCACACACACACACAGTGTCTTCAGAATTCATCAGGTTCCTTTCCACGGCCCACATGGAAATACAGCAGTCACTTACCAAGTATAAGTCCCCCGGTGTAGACGGTGCCTGTGGTTGCGTACACCATGAAATAAATATGTAATAAGCAGAGCAGTTTATTTCTTTTATGTTTCCCGTGTTTGTATTTGTTATGTGCAAGGACATAGCCTGCTTTCTTTCCCAGTTTCAGTGGAAGCATATTCCTTGTTTTCTGAGGTCTCCCGAGGAGCTCAATTGACTATACCGGCCAATATTTCATTCCTGCGCTGCTGTTGAGCCAGGAGCATTCCTTGTCTCGGAAACTTAACTTCTAATCCTGTTCCTTTCTTTGTTTCTTTCCATATAAATTCTAATATTTCGTCTTTATTTTGCCTGCTTTTCTCCTGGACTCCTGAAGTGGGATACTGGTATCAAGGTAAATACAATGTTTTATTGTTTTTTACTTATGGTGCTAAAAGTAGTTTCCCCAAACTTTTGTAGCAGTCAGGCTTGGGGGTGTTCCTAGAAGGGTGGAGCTAGAGGATTAGGAGTCATTCTCATCTAGGTTCTAGGTTAGCCTGGGCTACAGAGAACCCCAATGAGTGCTGTCCCCCCCACCCTACCACACACACACACAAATACAGTAGCTGGATCATGCCCCAAATTCTACGTGCCTCCTCTCAATGTGAATTGTCAAATAACTCTCTTCGTCATTCATATGAACATACTTATAGTGTGGTTCATATCATAAAATCTTTTTAAATACTAATTATATTTCCTAGTATATAAGTTACCTATCCACTAGGTCTTTGCTTTTCTTTCCAATTTGTATGAATAGTCTGTGAATAGCAAAGAGTTTGCTGTCTAGATTTTAGATTTCATAACTTTTGGTATGATTTTCTACTTTGATTAAACAAGAAATTTTTAAGAGATGAAAATGTTTTTGAGGCTATTCTAGCAAATATACTGACTTCCAGTATTATGGTTGAGTCTTCTTACGTGAAATACTAAAAGCAAACTAGTATTTAGATATTTGATAAATATTCAACTACTTTTCTAAAAAACTGTATTTTGCTTTTTGCTCTATTGATGGGATACACTATAGATTCTCTGTTCCTACATGTCATTACTAACCACTATCCTTTCTTTCCTGGTCATTTTATGAAGCCTCTTTGTAAGCAGAGACCAGGCTTTCATTTCAAGGCCACCCAGATGCAAATAATCACACAAAAACTATATTAATTACAACACTCTTTGATCAATGGCTTAGACGTATTCCTAGCTAGCTCTTACATATTAAATTAACCCATTTCTATTAATCAATGTATCATCATGAGGTTGTGGCCTACTGGTAAGGTTCTGGTATCTTTCTTCTTCAGCAGCTACATGGCATCTTCCTGACTCTGGCTTCTTTCTCCCTGCATTCAGTTAGCTTTTCTGCCTAGCTTTATTCTGCCCTGCCATAGACCAAAGCAGCTTCTTTATTAATCAATGATAATAAAACATAATCACAGCATACAGAGGGGAATCCCACATCATCTCCCCTTTTCTGTCTGAATAAAAAGGAAGGTTTTAACTTTAACACAGTAAAATTACATATAACAAAACAGGTATCCAGCAAGAATCATAACTAAGGAAAACTATAACTATCTGTCTTCAGCTCCATCAAAGACCCCAGAAGGATTTAATACTACCTAAATAAACAGGAAGTAAAATTTCCAAAACTCTAGAATTGACAGAGAAATCTTGCTGCCTGGACAGTCACTCAAAGTTTTTCTGTAATGTTGGGGCATCCGTCTTCAACCTCCAGGCCCATAGTATCTGACAGACGTTTCCATAAAGCAGGAAATTTGAAAGACTGTTTTGCCTATATTGGCAGTTTGTTAGTCACTTTATTCTGTGTCCTGTAGGATGTCCAACAGATTCTTTCATGAAGCAGGAACCCTGAAGGACTCTCTCATCTTCTTTTGATAAGGTCAGCAGTCATTTTCTTATGGATCCTGTATGTCTAGTTCATACAGCATACCATCAAGCAGTCCAGGCAAGAGCACTTTCTTGACCAAATGACTAGTCTTGTCACATTGAAGGCAAATTTCTAACGAGCTTCTTCAATGTCCATCTACCTCTCTGAAGTAATTGGTGATGCCAGAAACAGACATATCTCACTGTGGAGAAAAGTCGAAGTTCTTAAAAACATTTCAAATTCTATGTTCTGTGTGTCTTGGAAGTGTTGAAGATTATCTATCTAACTTAAATATATCTCTGTATATACATTACATTTTTAAATGAGCTGCACAAACAATACCTTAACAAGAGCAGAAATATATATACACAGACAAAATTGACTTTAAATATGTACCAATAGATCAAGATCCATACCAATGCAAAGTATTCATCTCTATATCATATTCACCTTTAAATGAAAACAAACATTTATAAACAATTATTTTGGGAATTTAGATGCTGTTTTCTCCAAACTACGTCCTGCTGTTTGTTGGGCAAAGTATTTTTAGGGATTATGGAGACCTTTCAGGTTATCTTGCTCCATCAAACCACAATAGTCTGGAAGGAATCCATAGGTTCTCATCTTCTGTGGGAACAAAACAGAGCCTCTTTTCCAAAATAACATAGACTCAAATTTTGAAGTCAACATACCTTTAAAGTATATATGTTGGTTTGGCTTAGCAGGCCCTACAATCAAATGTCTCTCTGTTGTTAACTCATTAACAGTCAAAAATTTAAAGAAAACACAATAGTATACATAATCCAGACTCTCTGTGTATTTTCTAGCTTTATGTGGCTTTTTTCCTCTAGTACGTTTTAATATTTATTATCTTTACTCCTTTAATCTATGACTGTCTGTAGTCTTTTCTATTACTTTTACTATCCCTTTAAGGACTTCATTTTATTTTCAAAACTATTTACCTTTTTTTATGACTATCTATACTCTTTTTCCTCTCTCTCCCAAGCCTATGTACATTTCAAAACACAAGTTTAGTGGTCTTTTATGTCTGAATCTGTCAATTGTGTATCTGAAATCCCTTTCTGACCAGGAGCATTTTATCATGCGACCAAACCCGTCTCTCTGAATGTGGCCAACAGCGGGGGATGACTGAGAAGCAAAGGACAATGGCTCTGGGCTCTGATTCTTCTGCATGGACGGGCTCTGCGGGAGCCTTCTCAGCTTGATCGATCACCTTCCTGGACCTGGGGGGAGTTGGGAGGATATTGGTCTTAGCATAGAGTGGGGAACCCTGATGGCTCCTTGGCCTTGATAAGGAGGAGGGAGGTATGGGGTGGAGGGGAGGGGCAAGGGGAGAAGGAGGAATGGGTAGGATGTGGTAGTGTGTGAGGGAGGCGGGACGGAGATGTTTTTAAATATTATCTACCACCCAAAATAAACCATGAAAAAAAATAAAAATAATTCCAAGACTGTGAAAGAAAAAAAAAATAAATGGTAATCAATGTGGTCATGCCAGCACTAGATGCTACCTCCGCCTCTCTTGGCTCCACCTCTTTTGGCCTTTCAATATGGCAGAGGTAGGTTCACTGCCTCTGCAAGCCATGCTCACTGTCCTAGCTCCAGGACACAGTGGGTCTAATGTTTGCCATTAAGGAACTGTAAACACTACTACCACAAATCCCATTTAAGTGCTCCATAGCCAGACCTCCCAAAAGAGCCAGAGCCATTCTTACCACCATTACAAACCAGAAAAGTTATCTCTTAAAAGAAGCCACTTCTCTGCTTAGAAACCAGCAAACAGGGCCTATCTGGAAAAAAAAATATGGCTACCAGAAGCTGCACTTGGCTCCTGTTTTTTGTGAGTCTAGAACCCTCCTTTTTTTCAAAAGCTTTTTTGGGGTCTATTTGAATCCATGCCCCAGACAGAGGGTGCCATTTGTGAATGGAGACTGAGTTTTCATTTCCTCTGGCTGCCCAGACTTGAATAATCACAAACAAACTATATTAAATTGCAAACACTGTTTGACCAATGGCTTATATGTATCCTAGCTAGCTCTTACATCTTAAATTAACCCATTTCTATAATCTGTGTATTTAACATGAGGGCAGTGGCCTAACCAATGTAGGGTTTTCCAGCCAATCTTGCTCCTCCAGTTGCTACAATGGCATCTCCCTGAGTTCCTGCCTAGTTCAAGCTTTTCACACCCCTGCATGCAGTTTAGTTTCCTGGCCTAGCTAGTTCCTGCTCTGCCATAGGCCAAAGCAGTGGCAATAAAACATATTCATAACATACAGAGGTGAATGCCCATATCACACCTCGTCTAAAATATACTAAATTCGTAAAATCTTGAAACTCTCCTGTCTTGAAGGTTCGTTCTCCTATTGCTTGTGATAAAAAATAAAATTCTCGGAACGAGACAAACTACAGGAGAAGGGGTTTGGGCTCCCAGTTTCAGCGTCTATCACCAAGGGGATGGAAGGTGACTTGAAGCAGTCTGACCACACTGCATTCACAATCCAGAAGCAGAGAGCAAGCGAAGTGCATGCATGTTGCTGCTGCTTATCTCAGATGACACTTACTCAGTCCAGGATCCCATGCAGGAAATGCTACCACTCACAGGGGGTGGTTCTGTCCCTCAATAAACACCCATCAAGATAATTCCCCATGGCTTATCCCCCAGGTGGTTCCAAGTTCTATGAAGCTGACAGTTAACACTATCACCTGGTCCTATACAGTGCTCTATATGTATTTATCATGTATGACTGCTTTGGAATGTGTTAAAAATATAAGACAGTTCTGGCTTTCCTTTTGGTTCTTTTCTTTTCTAGAATATGCTTTGATATCTTGTGCCTCCTCCTTCTTTTAAGTAAATTTGAAAGCATATCATCAAATGTGAAAGCATCACATCAGGGGTTTGATGGACATCACTTTCATACGAGCTCTTGTAGACCAGGCTGGCCTCTAACTCACAGAGATCTGCCTGCCTCTGCTTCCTGAGTGCTGGGATTAAAGGGCATGTGCTAACCATTGGCCAGCTTCATTTGAGTGATTCCTGAGCTGCCTGGGACAGGTGACAAACAATTAGGACCAGATACTCTGAGTCAGCTGGACTAATGAATTTTTGCTCAGAACAGCCTGAAGCCTGAACTTAAAGGGCTGACATAAATTATTGCCAGGGGAAGATTCAATCCACATCTGAGGGAAATGTCAAGATTCAGGTCCAAGGGGCAATGTGTTTGCTCTAATGTAGGGTAAGTATCAGTGCAATCAGATGCCAAGAACAACTCAGGAAACAGTGATGGTCTTGGGAACATCCCGGACTCTGCTTCCCTCCTGGTAGTGGCAGCAGTGCCATGGGCCTGGGCTGCGTCTGTCATCCACACAGCAAACTTTTATGATTCTGTGCCCGTGCACACAGTCTGCATGACTGAAGCCAAGAATCTCTCCTATGACTTGGTGTAGGAACTCCACACCAGTGGATGCCTGGACTGGTGTTGATGCGCGCATAGCTTTTTGAGTGAGCTGGAGAAGAATTTCTGGCCATCTTTTGTTCAGGAGCATGCCTTATTTTGGAATCAACTGTGAGAGTAATAATGATGCCTGCCATTGCCATTTCTTTCAACTTGAAAAAACAATCATAAAGACAGAGGCCCCTTGTCGGACTGTAAGCGTGAGGGATCAAGACTTTCAAATCAACAAAGTAAACGCTGGTGTATTCTCTTTTCTGACATCCAGCTCCAGATAAACAGAATAGCACATCACAATAAGTTCTTCCATGCTCAAACATTGCTTGGTGATCAATATATTTTTAGCAACCCTTTCTGAAATTCTCTAGAGTTGATTTCCATTTCAAATACTTCTATAAATGACATCACCATGAGTCAACATTTAAAAGAACCGTATCATAAAGAAGAGTTGGGTCCTTCTAGTCCTGAGTGTTAGACCATCAACACCAGGCTTCTCTAGACGACAGTCCATGCTGTGTGCTGAATCATGCTTTAAACATGCTTCACCGGCTCTTTTAGGGAAACAGTTTACATACGTGATTATAGGTCAGCTGTCCATCACATTCCTTTGGGGGAACTTTCTCTCCCAGTCTATTGATGACCTAGTTGGTAGTAACTGCTATCATTGACATGAGCAATCCCATCAACTTTGGCCACAGCTGACTGGTCAAGAGCAATCAACCAGGGGGGATATGCAGCATCCAGACTTTGTGGATACTGATCAGAGTGTTTTGATCCTGCAAATCATGTTAGTGATGTTCTTGGTTCTTTTTGGTTTTTTGAGACAGGGTTCTCTGTAGCTTTGGAGCCTGTCCTGGGAACTAGCTCTTGTAGACCAGGCTGGTCTCGAACTCACAGAGGTCCGCCTGCCTCTGCCTCCCGATGGCTGGGATTAAAGGCGTGCGCCACCCGCCGCCCCAGCATGTTCGTGGTTCTTTAATCCTCTATGGGTACTGTTCTGTACACCTGTGCCTTCAGCCTTGGGGCGCTGTGCCTCCCAGAGCTCACACCTGTGACTTTCATGGGGCTGCCTTAGGCTACTTGAGACAGTTCCCTTCACACATTACCTGAAACCACATGCAGAGAGTCAGAAGCACCCTTCGCTTCTCAGTGTGGTCCTTAGCCAACGGTTTGATCTAGGAGTTCAAAGCCCAGCAAAGTGGCCTTGTCTGGAGAATTCAGCACCCTATTTACACAGTAGAGCTGCCTGACAGCATCAGGCCAAGGTCAGGATTTTACCTGAATCCCACCCTTCCTCATCACCCCCTCCTACCCTCTCCATGTCACTTCCTTCTTCCTGACCTTTCATTATCCATCTCTTTTGCACACACAGCCTTATCACAGCTTTGGCTTCGAGGGAATGTGACCCATACCAACACTGGTTGAGCCTGACCCACTGAGATGACTGCCTGGAGCTATAGATAGATCTTATCAGGCTTGGGGCTTCCGCAGTCCACAGCTTCTCCTCGTTAGGAATCCTAGGGTGGACAGACTGAAGCACAAAGAGCCAGCACTGGTACTGTAGGGCCCTGCCTCCAGGTGTCCTTGAGTCTGTCTCCATCTGCCTACTCTTTTGGAGAAGTATTATGACAGATTCCTGTCGGTTGCATCCAAGAAAATCCTAATACAGTTAAGACTAAAGCTCCCAAATGCTGACGACCGTCTCATGAGAACACAGAACAAAACACAAACCCACAGGCGGCATTATGGCTTGGATATACGAGTGCCCAGTAAGACTTAAGTGTTCAAGGCCTTGGTTCCTAGTTGTTTTGATTGGGGTCCTGAGAGCTACTAGCCTCATCAATGGAACAATGTAAGCCATGGGTTCATAATTTGACTGGACTGTTAAGAGATGGTGATGATGTGTTAGAATGTTAGTAGAAGGCCACCACGGAGTGGCGGGAGTGGGTGAGGGATGGGTGGGTGTGCCAGTTACAGGAAGCAGGCCATGAGGGCATGTCCTGGGAAGCCATACCTTGTCCCTGACTTCTTCCAGTCGTTCTCAGCTTTTGTCTCAACACTATGGTTCCTGGCTGCTACAAGATGGGCAACCCTCGTGCCATACACTCCTGCCACGAAAAAAATCTGCTTGGACTAATCCCAAAGCACAGAGCCAGCCAACTTTGTATTGAATCCTCTGAAAGCAGACACCAAGATGAACTTTGTCCTTCTCTGGGATTCTCTCGGGCATGTTGTCACACAGTGAAATGTGTCACACAGCGACACACAACTTTCTAACACGATATCTTCACAGTCCCATTCCTTTTTGTTTCAGCCCAGGCTGTGTTCACAATGCAAACATACTGATGCTTATATAGAATGAAACCCTTTTGGGCGGCTCATTGCTCCTGGCAAGAAGAGCTAACCTAGTTGGGTGAGCTCACAAAATATTAATTTAAAAAAAAGGAAACCAACTTTGGAATCTCATGCCCCTCCAAATAAACAGTTGCCAAAAAGCAAATTGGATAAACAAAGTTTTGAAAACATGCTCCCAAGATGAAACATATATAAAATTGTGGAAATGTCTAAGAACAGAAAGTTCGTGGGAATGTGGGCAGAAAAGGAGAGTTGATACCCTTGGGCACCCCATCATATAAGAAACAGCAGGCTGATCGTTGCAATCCCTTGCTAAGGAAAGAACTCCTTGCAGCATTAAAATGTCCATAAGAACCATGGTCTAGCTCCACCCACCTGATTATATATGCCAGTCTTTCACGTGTTCACAGGGAAAAGCGAATCATCTTACTGTAATAGGAAAGTTATAGTTTTCATCAAATTCAAAACCACCAGCTTATTGAGTTTAGTATAAGCATGGGCTTCAAGGTTGGATGGTCACAGGAACATACCTAAGGGTAAAACAAAATCAAACAGTACCGAATTGTGCAATGAATTTCAAGACCTTCAGATCAGAGGGAGTTTCAGTGAGTCTGCCAGTGTCTAACCCTTCAGACTTTTGCTCATCCAACATTGAAACCCATGCTGTTACAAATCTTAATAAATGGCAATTGATAATGGAGTTTGATAATACGCTTTATCAAAGGCCTTCAAATGCTATTTGTTTCTTGTATAACATCTATCTTTAATCTGGAAAACATTGAATGGCAAAATCATAAAAAAGCCACTTAATTTTTAAAAATATCAGCACTCGGGAGGCAGAGGCAGGCGGATCTCTGAGTTCGAGGCCAGCCTGGTCCTACAAGAGCTAGCTCCAGGACAGGCTCTAGAAACTACAGGGAAACCTGTCTCGAAAAACCAAAAAAAAAAAAAAAAAAAAAAAAAAAAAAAAAAAAAAATATCATCTTGTAGTCACCTGTATGCTCAACTTCCATGTGTTTTAAATCTGCTGCTAACTTTTCACGGCTGATGTATTTTGATTTCCTTTGCACACTTTGAGGGTTGTTCTTGTTTTGTTTTTGTTTTTCTTTCTTCTTCAAGGCAGAGTTTCTTCTTTGTGTAGTCCTGGCTGTCCCGGAAACTCACTCTGTAGACGAAGCCGGGCCTAGAACGCAGGCAGTGATCTACCGTCTCTGCCTCCTGACTGCTAGGATCAAAGGTGTGCGCCACTACAACCAAGCTCTACGTTTTGAGGAATTTAAAGATTCAGAAAGAAAGAATGAGAGTCAAAGCAGACACGACGACACTCCTCATCTGGAGTCTGCAATTAACGCTGGTCTGTAATTGTTCTGGCCATCCAACAAACACCTGCTTCCATTTCCATTCATCAACCTGTCCTGTATCCATCTGTGGTCAGAATCGTTCAGTAACCAGAGACAAGTGCAGGTTAAGAACGCTGCACTGGGCACAAAGTTATGCCTCTTTGCCCCATCACTAGGGTCTATACAGACTAAACCACTGACACTCTGAAAGTCAGCTTCACAGGAAGGATGTCAATAAAAGCATTGACTAACCTCAGTTTCAAGATGACTTAGGTAGGATGAACAGAGGCATCACCTAGCTGCTCTTAGTAAGGATTGGCAAGAATACAACTCCTGACTACTGGCCCAGAAAAAGTTCCTATATTGATGTTCTAACTAATGAGTCATCATTTGAGCTTCCCCCCTTTAATTAAGAAGAGAAAAAGACTTCTGGGACTTCCTTCTCACTGTGATAAAAATCAAATATAATCAAGGAGGGAGATCAAGGACTTACGGGATGTAGGATGACAGAAACCAGCCCTGTGGCTTTCCCAATAGGGTAGATATCCAGGATAAAAAGGTGAAATACACTGAGCACTGGAGACGAAGAAACACATAGAGATAGAAAAGGCAGGCAATACAGTCCAGGGAGATGGAGGAGGAGTGGCTGGCTATAAGAGGTTTGGAAGTAGGACCATAGGAATGTTACATTACTCTTTGAAGACTGTAATAGACGCCTCTAAACCCTTTGGTTGATGATGGGTCCTCAAGCACCTGTAACTTTGTTCCTCAGTTTATCCATGAAATGGGAATCCATAATGAGCGTTATAAATGTATTCGAGATAATATAATATATATAATATATATATAAATGTATGGCTTAGGAATCCCACAAATCTAGTGGATACTGACTGTGCAGCGAAATGAAATCGGTTCCTGTGCTCTCACTTCCAGCTGTCAGTGCGCCTCCAGGAGCTGCAGCCCACTGACTCTCTTCCTGCCTGAAGACAGGCAGAGGTTCAAGTTAGTATTTACCAGAAGAGGACTTGAAACAGCGGCTCTCAACCTTCCTAATGCTATGATACAGTCAGTTCCTCATGTGGTGGTGACCCCCAACGATAAAAATTATTTTGTTGCTACTTCATAACTGTAATTTTGCTACTGTTGCAGTGTAAATAACTGATATGAAGGATGTCTGCCATGTGATCCCCGAAGGGGCACACCCCACAGGTTGTGACTGCTGACTAGGTGGGTGGAAGGAAAAGACTCGGCAGGAAAGTGTCTTGAAGAATGGTAATGTAAGGATGAAATGTCCACTGCTGACACTGTATATGTTTCATGGATTTTCTCATGGATAAGATTACTTGTGCCTTGGCCTACTTGTTAGTGCCTCTGATAACAGTTTGTGAGAAAAAAAATTGAGACATCACACCCAGGAAAATTCGTCATGGCATTCTAATTACTGTTGAGATAATAACCGTAGTAAAATGGTAGCTAAGACCTAGGACAGAGAGTTCTTTGTGGGAAAGGCTGTATTGCTGGAATGGCTGGAGGAACTAGGATTGAGCCCTGGGACTAGAAGAATGTTTGGAAGTTATTTGATCAATGGAAGGGTCACAATACCTAAGACCACCTAAGCTCTTACAACACCTGGGGATTGCTGTTGGAGCCTTGTCTGTTTCTTACACACTTCCCTTGGCATCTTTACACAAATGCCCATCAGTGGGGGGCATGTGGGTCTGTGGTAGTTTAAATGTGATTGGCCCCCATAAGCTCTTAGAGTGGAGCTAATTAGGAAGTTTGATTTGTTGGACTGCATATGGTCTTATGGGAGGAAGTGTGTCACTGTGGAGATGGGTTTAAGGTCTCATATGCTCAAGCCATGCCCAGTGTCTTAGTTCACTTCCTGTTGCCTGCACAAGATGTCGAACTCTCAACCACCTTTCCAGCACCATGTCTGCCTGCACACTGCTGTGTCATACCATGATGATAATGGACTAATCCTCTGAAATTGTAAGCTACCCAGTTAAATGTTGTCCTTTACAGAAGTTGCCATGGTCATGGTGTCTCTCCACAGCAATAGAAATCCTAACTAAATCAGAAGCTGGTACCAGAGACTGGGGTATTTCTGTGATAGACCTGACCATAATTTTTTTGAAGAAATGTGGACCTTGGGACTGTGGATCAGAAAAGCAGTTGAACATTTTAAGTGCTGCTTAATGGGGCATATTCTAGTAGGAGCATGGAAGACAGTGGTGTTGAATGTGATTTGAACTGTGGGTACCTGGACCAAGAGGTTTTAGGGAAGAATGTTAGTATGTGGCCTTGACACCAGTCTTGAGCTATGTTAGTGAAAAATGTAGCTGCTTTTGCTCTTGTTCAAAGAGTTTTCCAGAAGCTAAAGAGTTTTTTATTAATTCCATTGGCAGAGGAAATCTCAAAACAGCCCAGTATAGACTCTGTCATGTTGTTATTAGTGATAACCCTAATAAAGATTTATAATGAAAAGGAGAAAACTGAACAAGGAAAAGTACAAAATGTAAAATCTGAGGAGAAAAGGAGCACCAGGATGTGGAATGGAGCTAAATCCTGTTTTCAAAGAGATACACAGATTATGAAATGGAATAAAGGTCATGGTGACCTCAGGGCAAGATCCCACCCAACCAAGTTTCCAACTTCTAAAGAAAAGCTTAGAGCCAGATGTGGTGGTGCATGCCTTTCATCCCAGCACTTGGAAGGCAGAGACTGGCAAATCTTTGAGTTCAGGCTGACCTGGTCCACAGAGCAAGTTCTAGGACAGCTGACCTTAGGCAGTGAAGGAAATCATTCAAAAACAGAAAGTTGGTGAAGATGCAGTTGACTAAGAGGGGCATGTTCCAATCCCAGCAAGCAGAACTTGGCAACTTTGGCCACATGATTATGGCTTTAGAATCAAAGATATATGAAAGGATTTGTGGAATATTCCTCTGCAAGTAAGGAAAACTACTGAGGTCATGCATGTATCAGGGGTGTCCCTGAATGCAGGCCTAGAGAAGCCATTTGTGAAGCTGTGGAGGAGAAGCCTAGATTGCCTTGGAGACTCCAAGATGTTAGAGATGTCATGGGGTACCTGTTGAGGAAAGCTGCTAACAGGGCGTGGAACCAGCCTGAGAGAAAGAAGTGTGTTGCAGTCAACAAAGATGCTTTCATCTTTGCTGGAATTAAAGATCTGAAGAGCATTTTGACATCAGATGTGGAGTTGCAGAGTTTGGAGTTTGCCCTGCTGGTTTTTGATCTTGCTTTGGTCCAGTATTTCCTCACTGTGGTCCCTTTCCTACATTTTGAAATGGTAATGCATAGGCGGAGGCTGGCCATTCGTCCCTGGCCACCCAGACCTAAAATAATCACCAGAAATTATATTATTTGCAATACTTTTTGGTCATTAGCTTAAGTGTATTTTTAGCTAACTCTTGCATCTTAAATTAACCCATTTCTATTATTCTATTTTTTACCATGAGACTCATGGCTTACTGGCAAGGTTCTTGTGTGTCTGTCTCCTGCAGTGCCTACATGGCATCTCTTTGACTCTGCCTGCTCTCTCTCTATATCTCTTTCAGCCTGGCTTATTCATTAACCAATTAAAGTAACACATATACAGAAGGACTTCCCATGCCAGAAATGTATATCCTGTACATTGTATGTTGGAAGTATGTGATCTGTTTTTTATTTTGATTTTATACAGGATTATAGTTAAGAGATTGTATGAATCTCAGAAGAGACTTTCAACTTTAGATTTTTAAACATTGTTGAGATTGTGATAG
Source organism: Arvicola amphibius (assembly GCF_903992535.2). Taxonomy (NCBI): domain Eukaryota; kingdom Metazoa; phylum Chordata; class Mammalia; order Rodentia; family Cricetidae; genus Arvicola; species Arvicola amphibius. The sequence continues at coordinate 29,609,014 of NC_052054.1, forward strand.
ACTATGTAGACTTTTAAAGTTGGACTAAATGCATTTTTTTCATTATGATATTGTTACAAGCTTTTGGGGGCCAGGGAGTGGAATGTAGTAGTTTGAATGTTATTGGTTCCCATAAGCTCATAGGGAGTGGCACTATTAGGAGGTGTGGCTTTGTTGGAGGAAGCATGTCCCTGCGGAGGTGGCCTTTGAGGTCTCAAGTATGCTAAAGCCAAGTTCAGTGTCTCAGTTCACTTCCTGTTGTCTGCACAAGATAAAGAACTCTCAGCTACCTCTCCAGCACCATGTCTGCCTGCATGCCACCATATTATACCATGATGACAGTAGACTAAACCTCTGAACTGTAAGCTACCCAATTAAATGTTTTCCTTTATAAGAGTTGCCATGTCATGGTGTCTTTTCAAGTCAATAGAAACCTAAACTAAGATTAGACCTGAATGAGGCTTTGACCTTAGCAGTCTTTGTTTTTTGAAGTGTGGTCTTGCTATATAGCCCTGACCTGTAACTCACTAAGAAGACCAGGCTCACTTGGAACTGATGAGTCACCTGCCTCAGCATTCTGAGTGCTGGATTGTAGGTATGTGGCTCTTAGCACTCTGTAGTTCAAGTAACTGGGAATGGAGACTTCTGTATCAGCATCTTAGAAGCCATAAGTCTAAGAGAAGGCAGGGAAGGAGGTATGTAATCTTCACCCATATCTCCAAGTCCTTCCTCCTAGTAACTGTTAGGTCCATAGATAGGCTAGAGGCTAGAGATCATCTAATCTTATACCTGACTAAGTAGGACTGTGTGCATAATTAGCATTAACAAGCCAGAGGAGCCCAGCTCTGAGTCCTGGTAGGCTTACTTTTTTTTCCTTTTCTTGAATTCTGCTTCCTCTTCTTTCTCTTGCCTTGTGTTTCTCAAGAGGTCATTCTGCTCTTGGGTTCCAGCTAGCCTGGTGATAAATCCTGGTCAAGCCACTTCTAAAAGGGTTTTCAGAAGACTTGGGACCCATGAGTCAGGTGACTTTCGTGTCAGCTCCAGTAGCCATGTGTTCCCTTTCCCTGAACTCACAGAGCTGTTGAAACGACACGAGTTTCTTTAGAGAACAAATTCCACGAGGACCGAAACCACTCGTTCCCTGTCTACATCTCTAACATGACACTCTCGCTGACTTTACTGCCTGCCATGACTCTCCTACCGTGTGATCAACAGTTGTGAGGGACTCGCTAAGAGCAAGGCACTGTGCCCAAGAACACAAGACCAGTACAGTTGCTCTCAGCCCGAATCCTGGAACAGCAGCATCAGCACAGCCTGGGAACACACTAGAAATATAAAATCTCAAGCCCCAGCTCAGGCCTGGGGACTCCGTAGCTCTTTGAGTTCACAGTCCTGCAATGACATGATGCAGGGCAGCATTTAAGGACCACCTGGATCACAGTATTTCCATTTTCCATGTTCTTTTATCCAGGGATGGTGGATCTATATAACATACAGCATCCTCTCAGTAGCTAGGTGGATCTTAAGCCTGACTCTGCTTTGATTTTTGAGATGCTGGGGTCCCAACCCATTGGCTACATCTTAGAATCGCATGTTAAGGGCAGAATACGATATGAAATGAAGCTGAAACTTCCTTAGGAACAAATATTGGCAGGATTCCTTAATTGATGAATAAAAAATGCATCAAATATATAAAAAAAATAAGGGGTTTGTACCATATAAGGATTTGGTGAAAAGTTTGGTACGGAAGGTTTTAGAGAAAATTCTGGTTGAAAATATCTTGCTTCTAAAGGAGAAAAGTGCCCTATGCAATCACTTCTTCCTGAGTCAATTATGACTTTATGGATTATAAAATGTGAAGCTTTTAATGAAATGCAGACCAGGCTGCTTTTCTGGGATTAAAGCACACATCCCTTGGAAATCCAGCAGCAGGAAATATGTTTTGAAAAAGAAATTAACTGTCATGGAATCCGGACTCTGATCATCTTTTACTAGCCTGAGGATTAATTTTATACTATATGTGAATAAAGAGTCTGAACAGGATGGTTTCTATAAGCCAGATAAAAATTAATCATTGTATTTATCTACCTAAAAGCCTTTAATAACTCCCCATATCACAAAGGACGAAGTTCACACCTCAATTCATGGCCTCCTATCTTTCTCCTTTTTTGGCCAGATTTCCCTTTCAGTTTCTTAACGCTCTGACCCCTTGGCTTTCACTGTTAGGCTTTTCACTGCTGGAAAACTTCTCTCCTGCCCTCATTGACAGCAGTAAGCACTTAGCCAGCACAGTGTCACTGCTTCTGCCATTACTACCAACGGAGGAGAAAGAGCACATGTAAGATACGCTGTATAAGAAGCCAAAAAGTTGAAGGAAATCGCCCTGCCACTTGTGTATATATATTATGTAAAAAGGATTAGTTTATGGTAGAATGGCAGAGAATATTAGGGAGAGATATTTATATTTGAATATATTTAATTCACAACCACGGACCTCAGAAATCTTTCCTTCCCCACCACTGGGCAGTTGACAGCTCTTGGCTGTTCATATGTCCTAATGATGCATCCTAAGGACAGGTACCACAGAGACTTACAGAGATCCATGAATGGATCTCCTGTTTCACATCATCTTCACACTGCTCAGCAGCCTTGAGGTGCACTTTAATATCCAACGTAAGGAAAACGAAGCTAGAGAGGCGAGAAGAAACTGGTGTAAAGTCACACAGATGGTAAATAAAAGGCCAAGTCTGAATTACAACCAAACGTCATCAGACTCCAGAACAGATGAGGCAATGCGGGGGCCCTAATAGAAGACCCCGGTGATGCTGAAGTCCCTTCAGGATCTTATTCCTTGACATCTCTTGCATCCACCAGTCTCATCTGAGGACAGGGGACAAAAGACAGATTTGTCTTCTCGGTATCACTGTTCCTCAGATGTCACCTTACAGTAACTTACTACATAGTAACTTTTTAGTAACTAAATAGTAACATAAGAGCAATTTTTGTTCCATGTATTTTGTCACCTGAATCCCTGTCACAGAGAGAAGGATCACTAAAACAAGAAACAAAGCAAACAACAAAAATGAACTAGCCAGAGCTGGGTGTACTGGCCCATGCCTGTAATCCCAGCACTTGGGAAGTGGAGGCAAGAGTTTCAGGAATTCAAGATCATCTGAAGCCACATAAAAAACTTAAGGCCAGCCTGGGTCACAGGTGACCTTGCTTCAAATAAGCAAACCAATCAACCAAACAACCAACCAACCAAATAAATCAGGTCCTTCCGTCATGTAAAGATAGACTACACAATGAAACAGTATCTTCTGTAAAGCAGGAAGCATGCTTCAGTCAGACCACATCTACCTGCAGGACAGTGATTCTGAGCTTCCTAACACCCAGAACTGTAGAACGATAAGCTTTAAAGCAATGAACTGAAAATCTCTGACCACTGCCTTCCTGAAGCCACTAGAAAAATCTGGGTAGTAGAGTAGCCATTCACAGTAGCCTTCCATGCAACTATGGTATCCACAGAGATCACAGTCTATAGAGGGTCAAACCCAAGGCTTCGCCTGCTCAGCTCTTGCCTTACTACTGAGCCAAATCCTTATCCCTCTCACAGATGAAACCCACATTCGCCATCTCTGCTACTTAGTTTGGCACACTGAGATGACCAAGTGGCCAGCAAGGCTCCATTTTCTCACCTCAGCGGCCAGGTGCCAGATCAACAAAGCATCCAGTTGTTCAGAAAACGTTACTCATCAGGACAACCAAAGGCTGTCAAATGAAGCCAGGCAGTGGTGGCGCATGCCTTATCCCAGCACTCAGGAGGCAGAGGCAGGCGAATCTCTGTGAGTTCAAGGCTAGCCTGGTTTATAGAGCTAGTCCCAGGACAGCTAGTGCTGATACACAGAGAAAGACTGTTTCAAAAAACCCCCCAAAATAGATTGTAAAATGGTCCCAAAGACTAGTTATTAGATCTAACATTAGATCTAACTCATCCTTGCCTTGTGAGCACCAACTGTGTTATGCATATGAAACCTCATAAGATGGGAGTTTGGATCTGAGTACCTTGGGTGAAGAGGAGAGTTTGTTCAAAGATACTGAACATGGCATGGGGATTCATCTATAAAACGGGGGAGCTGGGCTAAATGGAAAGTCTATGTTGGTTACTTTTTATCAATGGGATAAAATCGAGAAGCAGCTTGAAGACAGGTGGCTTTATTATGGCTCACAGACTCAGAGATGTCAGTCCCTTATGATGGGAGAGCAGAGCCATTTACATCAGAGCAGCTGGGAAGCAGAAGGAGAAAGTCTTCACCCGACCAAGGCTATTGCATCTCTCAGTGTCTCCCAAGACTCTCTTAAGCGTCTTTCATGACTCTCCCTTTCCATACAGCATGACCCTTCAGTACCCCCCTTATTATATCTATTTAAATATCACTTTACAAACAAACTCTGGGTATCCACGAACACCTATATGTCTGTGTGTGATGGGGGCATGGGAACACGCATTCCACAGCACATCGGTGGAGGGTGGAGGACAACCTTGGTTCTCAGTTCTCAACTTGGGTGCCGACAGTGTTTCTTTATTGTTTGCCATTTCCTGTGTCCGTTCCCTGGATGCAAACTTCCTGGGATTCCCTCCGCTGTCTCCACCTCCCATCTTGCCATAGGACATCTGGGACTACATACCTGGATGCCTTGTCTGACTGTGTGTGGGTTCTGGGGATTGGAACTCGAGTCCTTATAAATGAAGAAAGTACTTTACATGCTGAGCCATTGTCTCAGCCCAGATATCAGTAGTTCTATAAGTGTGCTCCCTGCCCCCCAATTCAAGAGTTTTTTGAGCCCTTGCTTGACACACGATGAAAGAGTCTACCCAATTGTCACTGTGATTATTCTATGAATGACTTAACTTGGCTTGTCTTTACTTTTCCTGTGGCAAAGATACCATATACATTTTAGATGGCAAGCATATTTTGGGAACAAAATGGTGTTTTGAGTTTGTCCCATTTTCTTAGATGTGTCACTACTACCCCAAATCACAGAAGTAAGAGAAGCCAGAAAGTATGTAAAATACGGGCACAGCTTTATTTTGCTACAAGGCAGTAAGTACACTGTCGTTTCAGAAGCTCAGGGCCGGCCATCTTGTACCCAGTGTTCTCGAGGCAGAAACCGACTGTTGACTTCCACGTTTGTCTTCCCCCCCAAACACAAGAACCACGAGGCAGTTCTGGTCCACACACTGAATGAATATGGGGAAAGCTGAGCAGACTCAGAGTGCCTGAGTCGACGAACAGTCAGACTGAACTCAAAACAAAACACATGACATGAACAACACAAATTTCCCAAAAAAAGAAGTGCAATGCAATGTTTTTATAAACCAACAATAACAAAAAAGAAACAATTTTCCTTTAAAAAAAAAGAAAATGTACAACAAATGCAAAAATCTCCCAAATAAGTTTTCCAGTTACAAAAGGAAAAGGTATATATATAAAAATAAAAAAGTCTGAAATACTAGTGAATAATCAATTCTCTAATACCAAGTTTCTTTTCTCTCATCCAAGCTCTACTGCCTCTCTGACTAGCAGCATGTCTACAGGCTAAGACCATAGCAGCGAAACACATTTTTTTTTATTATTTGGCATTTACAAAATTAAATTACTGAATAAAAATATAATTTTTTTATAAAACTATTTCATACAGTAATAATTTTTAAAGCAAGCTAACAAAAACTCCTCATGAACTGGTTTAGCACAAGAAATGTCTCTCCAATATTATTAACTACAAATGAATCTCCTAGGCTCTGTGAACGGCTACTTGGTATTGAGTCAACATTCAGAATAATGCTTTCACTGTTTATTAAAAATATTTGTATGTATTCTTAGTGATTGAGAAATGTGAAATACTGGGGTATTTCTTTGTATAATTTTTTTTTGTTTTAAAATTTACCCCAGTCAAAAATACTGATCTGTTGGATCCTCTAAAATACAAATAAATCATTTTATTAAAAAATCTGATTATGATATCAACAAATGGCTACAATTCATTACCTAATAATTTAGGTAAGACTGTTATTTATTAATTTTTTAAAAAATAATCCTTTTTAGTTGGGTGAAACCCAGTAAGATTTCATGCAACTAAAATGCACTTGGTGCTGCTCTCAACTGTTGTACCACAACAAAAATAGGTTCTTCTCTCAGTCAGGAAGAGTTCCATGCTGAGGAATGATATGTCACAAGTCAACTTTTAAGTGTTCTGAAAACCATAATGCTTTTCTGGAAATGTCTCACATGACCAGAGTCCGAGCCGAGAATGCGTTCACATATTTTCGAGGCTGACCAGAGGCCGTCATCTGATCCTCTGTCTTCCCACAGGAGGCTGGTTCCCAGGCACCACTGCAGGGCTGATGGGGAGAAAGGGAGACAGGGGGGGGGGGTCAGAGCAGGAAGCGCAGGTGGCCCAAAGGGGCATCCCCAGCTGGGCAGCCAGGTGGGATGCTGTCCATGCCAGGAAGCCATTTGTCGTCAGGTACAACGGGACCCTCAGAGTCAATGTTTCCTTACAATGTGACATTTTGTTATTGGAATGCCTTCCGCATCTTCGGCAGTTTTACGTAGTGGGAGACAGGAGTAGGCATCATTCTCCAGATACATAAGGCAAGTTCTAGGCCTTTACTCACTCACAAACTGATGAGTGCATGAGCCAACTACTTAATTAAGTCAAATTAAATTTGACTTAACTTCTATAATGCATCAACTCCTGACAAAACCTATACATTTTGATACATATATGTAAACTATATACACACATTGTATTTCAAAATTAACTTTATTAATATGTATATACTGATACACACACATATATATACATATACACACACACATACACACACACACACACACACACACACAGCTTTTTTAATTCTTTTTGGTGTGTTGATGGTCAAATCCAGAGCCTCACCTCACATTCTTGCTAGGCAAATGCTCTACCACCAGACGGCAACCCCAACTCCCTGATTAGTTTAATTTTCTGCTTTCTTTTTAGCAGGTCTTATGTATCTCACGCTGGTCTTGAACTCATTATGTAGCTGAGCTGACCTTGAACCTCTAAGGTTCTATCCTCAACCTCCCAAGTGCTGGCTCAGGCCTTCCTGTATTACACAGAAGTAAGTCTGCGACATCTCCAGTCCCTCCAGCCCTACTTTACGGATACATTGGAAGTCATGGGACAGAACTAATAAAGAACAGTGTCCAGACACATGGGACAGTACTGGGGCCTGTGTAGACACAGTCATACATGTACATTGTACACCTGCCCCATGAGGCAGGTCCAGACCAACTTTAGTTGGACTGGAAAATGAAGCGGTGGGGTTTGGGTGTCCAAACCCATGCCATGGTGTGCACACAGGGGCTTGAGCACTGGTCTGCCTGAAGAGGGGGAAAGACTTGTACACAAACTATGTCTTCAACAGCACAGTGCCTGGACAGAGGCAAAATGGCGCTCAGTCTCTGAGCTCCCATCAGCCATTTCGGAGAAGACGAACATAAGCTCCCAAATCAAAAATGAAGCCAGCAGTTTAGGAAACACACTATTCATACTGAACAGGAATTCTTTCTCATGGGACAAAAGAAAAGTAACAAAGACCGTATGCAGGAACAGTGGTGAACCGCAGTAACCCCAGTGACTGAGAGTCAGAGGTAGGAACATCAAGAGTTCTTGGCCAGTCTAAGTAAGCTACACAGTGAGCTCCAGGCCAGCAATGGGCTACATAGCCATGTCTTGTCTTCAACAAGGGCTCTGCCCTCCAGAACCTGGCGTTTCTTTAGAGAGCTAAATTGCACATGTGCTTTTATAACATGTAAAAACAGTCTGTGGCAGTTTGCGGAGCCACAAGCAAGCAAAAGGGGCATGGGACACTGAAAGCAGCATAGGTAGAAAATTGCTAGAGGGAAAGCCTAGTGGGGATGGGGAGTTAGTGATTTGGACAGTCTTCATTTGAAAGGCTACAGAAAGACAACAGCACGGACCAGACCCTTGTTGTGTACCGCCCACAAACCTGCTCCATGTTAACTCTCACACTAAATACCCATGGCGTAGCTACCCTGTAGTCTCCCACCTAGTTTACATATCAGGAAGCTAACCTGGAAGAGAGCGTGCTAGCAACTTGTTCAAGATTGCACCGCTAAGAAACAAAGGAGCAAGAATCTGAACTGAAGGATACAAGAGGCCACGCCCCTAAGCAGTATGCGAGGCTGCGCCTAGCAGACATCTTGCCAAGAACACAGTGAGGAAGTTGATAAGAAAATTCAGGGGTTCAATTACCAGGACCTCCCAAGGCACACAGAGCCATGGGGATGTGGAGTGAGAAGTGGCATGCTTGCTGGCAAACGACAGCCCTGGATGGACACTGCTGCCATCGGGCTGAGGTTTCTAGTTCCAGCGACGTTTGCAGCGCGTGCGTGATGTTCTCATTTCCCGGGGCCACTGCCTCTTAGCCTGCCACCTGCCTCCCCATCCATGTAAATGGCATAGTCAAGTGCACAAGAGTACTCTAAGTGTTCAGAGGCACAACATGCGACTTGTCATGCCCCACAGCAAATGGGTCAGCCTACAGGCTTTCAAGGAATGGCATATCACAGACATGATACAGCAAAGAAGGCCCGCGTTCTAGGTTGGCTTCTAACACAACGTCACATTTAATATTTTCCTAGGCAATAAATTTAGTTACAACGTTCTTTGAAATGGTTCTAAACCAGTGTGGCTCTCAACTTGTAGATGGCTACCCCTTTGTGGGGGGAGCAAACAACCTTTTCACAGGGGTCCCCTAAGACCACCAGAAAACACAGATATTTATATTATGATTCATAACAGTAGCAAAATTGGAGCTATGAAAATGATTGTGTGGTTGGGGTCACCAGACTTTGAGGAGCTGTATTAAAGGGTCACGGCATTAGGAAGGTGGGGAATTGCTGTAAAATGAGTGTTTCCTTGGACTCAAATGTTCAGACAAGCACACATATCTCTGCACAGTGCTTCTGTTCACGCAAAGCCCCTGATTCAGTTTTATGGGCTGCTTACTCGCTGAAGCTGAAGTTTCTCCAGCGCAGTGCAGAAATGCAGATGGACATGTGAAATCACCTAAAATATTAAAGTTTTCTGTTTTATTTTCAATGACTGAGTTAGTGCTGGTAGTCCTGAGCAAAATATGGTATAATATTTAGTGGTTGAGAGGCAGCAATGCAATGGGGTGCATCATTTATACAGAAAGCTCTAGGTGCTTAAAATCAATGACTAAATAGATACTCAGAGAACAAGGAGAGAGGATCCTGAGAATCAAAGGATGAATGAGGGAGTCTAACACAGTACCTGACCCTATGATACTGTTTATGTAGATTTAAAGTATACAGATACATAGTAACAAGAACACATCTTCAAAAAAAAATGGAGGAGAAAAAGGAACTAACGGAGAAAACAAATAGAAGCAAAAAAGGATTTTTCTCTGCTTTTCCTATTTAAAATTGAGCTTTTCTACTAGGCTCAATTAATATGGAATACAATTTCTAAACATGCACATTAATTATCTTAAAGTTCCACAACAAAATCAGTTTTGTTTGCTTGTATTTGTGCCTTCTGGTGATGGCCACAGTCTGAGCCTTTGTAGAACGGTAGGGTGGGTGACTCAGACTGTCCGAGTGTGCTCAGCAGTTCTTATTAACTTCTATTTTCAATCTGAATAGGATTGTGGTCTTGATTATCCCTGGACTCATACTTTGTTTTTCCTCCAGGACTAGACATCTAACGTGGAATCAATATAATAAAAAAGGTACCATATATTTTTCATTAGTACTTTGTGGGAACTTTTCAAATGGCCTGCCTCTCCTACAACAAAAGAGAATTTATGAAGCTAAAACGCAACAAAAAAATATCCAAATTCCTCAGCACGTGTCCATCCAGAGGCTCGCCTCAGCACGTGTCCAGAGGCTCGGAGCCTAGGCTACCGGAGGACTTGGAACACTTGGTTGTGGTGTGCACACAACAGTGTGCAGTAAGCTACTGTGTGCGGGAATCACTGCGGACAGAAAGGCCAGCGAGCATGGGCCCAGCAGCTCTCTCTGTACTAGGAGAGCACACAGTAGGCCCACCGCACAGGGAATGTACTAAACTGTTGAGGACAGACAGGTGCCAGTGGCAGGAAAGGAAAGTAAGATCAGATAGGTGGACTCTGGTTAAAAGGAAGAGAGTTCTTCAGGCTAGGGAGATAGCCAGGTGGGGAAAGTATTTGCTTTGCGATGAGGAAGAGCCCAAGTTTGATAGGCAGGAGTGCTAAAAAAAAAAAAAAAAAAAAAAAAAAAATAGAAAGCCAGGCATGGTGGTGTGAACTTGATGCCCTAGCACTGAGAAGGCAAAGGCAGGTGGCTCCCTGGGGTTCACCAGTCAGTCAGATTAGCTCACTGGATGATTAGACGAGTTCTAGGTCAAGGTCTCAGGAAAAAAAAAAAAGGTAAGGGATAAGGTGGAGTGGACAGCACCTGAGGTGTGTGTGTGCTTCTCCCAAATACACACATGCACACACACACACATGCATGCACACACACACAGACACACGAATGAACATGAATACACACACACACACACACAGAAAAAGGAAGAAAAAGAAGAGCTTCCCCTTTGTCTTATGATCTTGAACCCAAGGGCCTACAGCAACCCTTCAAGCAGATGACAGCTCTGACATAGGATTAGGTGACTTAGTGTTAAGGATTATTTTTTAATACTGTCACCCAAGTCTGTGTGTTCTTGTTTTCACCGCCTAAATTTTTGTTTCATTTGCTTTAAGGAAGTCAGTAGGCACTGCAGACCCCTCGCATGAATTCTTGCTCTGTTACTAACCCTTGGTCTTCTGCAGACGTCAGCCTGTCTGAAGTCATTTCAGTGTTAATAATCCTACCCAAGAGTCACCTTGCTTATCCTGTAAAGCATCTTCCATTGCCCCTGGGCAGAAGTGAACTATAAACAGTCAAAACTTTAACTGGGATATCCGGTTAAGGCACTTTGAAAAAAAAAAACAAAAAACAAAAAACTCAGACCCTTTGCAGAAGCAGAATAAATGAAAGGAGACAAGACAATGTCCACAGGTGGTTTTCTAACAGAATTAGATTATTTTGTTTTCTTTCTGGGACAGGGTTTCTCTGTGTAACAGCCCTAGCTGCCCTAGAACTAACTAGCTCTTGTAAACCAGGCTGGCCTCGAACTCACAGAGATCCACCTGCCTCTGTCTCCTGAGTGCTGGGATTAAAGGTGTGTGCCACCACCACAGCCCGGCCAGAATTAGATTATTTTAGCATCTTCACTTAGACTCCAGATAGTTTTTTCCATCCCCTGAACAACTGTTAGCATTATTACAGTTATACAGTGTCTATAAGGTCAAGGTGCCTGGTCAAGTGTATGGTTTTTAATTTTTTAACTAATAAGCATAGAAGGATGATGCTTAAAGAATCAGAAGAAAGAATTCTCTGATTCTATTTCATTCACTCAAACAAAATATTACTTATCTTATCTTGAATGAAATTCTCAAAGTCAGAATTCCTTGCCAGAGGGACATCTTTTTAAAATGTCATTCATAAAGGGTATCATAGAAAATTTGGGTTGTATCTTAATTCAAGATGTTGCTGAGGTAAGGTCAATTAAATGCACAATTAAATGCTTACGCCTTCAGAGTTCCTAAGGGAGGGAAGGAACTTCGCAGCTGATGAATGGACGGTCCCTATCCACCAGTGCCTCCACTTCCTAGGCTAAATTAACAAATGCTAGCACACAGGGATCTTTTGTAGATATGGGCTTTGACCCACATGTCTCTAGAGGTTTGCATTCTTATATTTTTATAGCTGTTCCAATAATTTATATCCTATAGCTTGGGATACCCCAAATTTTTAGAAGAACAGCTCTTTTCTTGGACACCTCCTAGGATCTGATTATTAACATCCAGACAACTGCCAAATTACTCTAAAGCCATTTATCTTCCCTGGCCTCCCCAGGGCAGATTCTATCTCAGTGTTTATTCTAAACAAAGCCGTGCCCATCTTGGAATGACTCGGGCAGAGCAAGCCAACTCAGCTCATCTGAGAGCCACATTTGCTTGGCCTCTCTCAGCTCCATTCCAGAGAGGCACACAGAAAACTTTCTTGGTTTGTATCACCCACTGAAAGCAGGTCACCGAAATACTTCTGACGATGACATGAATTTCTGCCAATGTAAGAGGAAAAACGGTGACCGGATGGAGTCACAGTGACTATGTTCAACAGCACAGTAGAAAGATGCGCAGAATGTGCACTGTCCCCAGGCCTTCCAGCTACCAACACAACAGCGGAAAAGGAAAGAATCCCAGTCTATCTCTCATCCATTTGTCTCCACAGTCCCAAGAGGCCTGACGCCCTGACTTTCTGAACTGTCATGGTTCTGCAAGGTAGCGCAGGGAAGGGTGTGCTGGTAAGAAAAATGCACAGCTATACAAGAAGATCTGGCAAGAGTGAGGCCTTTTTACCTGATCTTTCATTCATTTACTATGATTATTTCAAGATGAGGTCTCATACCTGGTTTATGTGGCATTGGTTCAAACCCAGCGCTTCATTCATGCTAGGCAGGCACCCTACAAACTGAGCTATGTCCTTTTTAAAGGACAGAGAATGTGTGCAGTTTTCCTCTGATAATAAACATGGGAACACATTGGCTCGTGCACTGCCATCTTGGAAACAGCATCATATCCAATCGCTCTTCACTGCGACCTTATGAGATCAGTGGAGGAAGGATAGACCACAGTCCTCAATTTATAGGCAGGAGCAGTTTACTTCATTTAATGAACTGAAGCCATCAGAATAGGAAGTACTAAGCCCACAGGAGAGCCACATGGGAATTCATGAAGCTTCTGTGCAGTGCCTGTCACAAAAAAAGGGGGCTGGCCTTACAGTTTAAACAGTACGGACATTAATAAACAAGTCACAGAAAGATTAGCGCCAGCTGAAACACAGAGAACAAAAATTAAATCTAAAAAGAGAGAGAAGTGAGTCTCAATTGCTGCTTACAGTCCCGTAAAATTCTCTCATCTGAGAATGTGTTTATGTAATAAATTTATTTTAACTCATCGTGTGCTTAAAAAAAAGAGTTGAAAAGTAAGGCCCTGCCAAACCAAGTCAGGAAATTAAAATTTAAGGCTGTCATTCTGTGGTTACAGAAAAAAAAAAGAGGAAAGTGAGTGAAACAGCCAGCAAACACAGCTTTTACACTCAAGTTTGAAACAGGAATAAAAGGAAATATAATTTAAGAGAAAAATACAGAAACTCAGGCAACTTATAGCTTGAGTACAGTTTTGAATCAGGCAATATGAATGTCTACCTTGAGACATGTATTAGCACAGAGTATGTTTTTCAGCCTGTAAAGGAAATTGAAAGAACACAGAAAAGCAGGCGAGTCTTCCCCTGCGGAGGACCTTTCTCTGGGTGTCTACCTCAGTTCTCTCAGGGTAAACGCTGAGCAGTAGGAAGGACACTGTGGCCTCCCACAAATCTGACTTTCCTGCCCCAAACTGAGTTTTCTAAGATGAACGAATATTCTCTCTGCTTCTCCCTTTGTGATCCCTGTACACACATCTAGACTCCAGCCCACTCCCCCCATAACTTGGGGAATAGGCTAAGGACTGCTAAAGAGAAAACGAGAAAGTTTCACACCTACTGAGCCACATGAAAGACACAGACACCAAAGTGTCTCAAACTAGTTATGAGTGCACTCACTTTCAGTTTAAAATTAAAGAAAAAAAATGTCTAATTAAGAAAGAAACCCTACAGTTATGCTTTTCTCAGCTTGAACAAAGTCCTTCTGAAAAGAGGGTAAGAAACTATAATTTAATAAACAAATATCAGCTGGGTGTAGTGGCGCACGCCTTTAATCCCGACACTCGGGAGACAGAGGCTCATATATCTCTGTGAGTTTGAAACCAGCCTGGTCTGCAAAGAGAGTTCCGGGACAGCCAGAGCTGTTACATAGAGAAACCCTGTCTTGAAAACTCAAAAAAGAAAGAAAGAAAGAAAGAAAGAAAGACCACATGGCTATGTACAATAGCTCATAAACTTTTTATGTTTCTGTTTACTTAAATTAATTTATTAGACATATAGATTAGAAGGTAAACCTTAATCAGGCTGGAGAGATGGCCCAGCTGTTAAAGGCTCAGCTCACAAGCTAAACTACAGGAGCCCCATGGTAAGTTCTGTGTTGTCCCCATAAGAAGCCACATAACAAAACGCACACCCAGCCCCAGGGTTTTCACCTCTGCCTCTCATTTCCCCACACAGGATTCAGAGCACTTCGGGGAAACAATGAGTCCAAAGGAGAGCAAGGACACAGGGCGAACAACCAATAGATAGAACTGAATATTCAGTTCTGAGTCGCACAACTTTCCAGGAATCCCAGGCGACAGACGTCACCGCCGCGGCAGCTAGGCCGTTGGATGATGCGGGCCAAGGAGATTGGAGCAACGAGAAAATCGACCTCAATGAGTAATACTATTTCAGTTTTAATCAAACAAGTAAACTCGACTGCTTTCCTTTGATTGATGGAGAAAGTTATCTATGCCCTGAGAATCAAAGTGTTCAGGATTGATTGTTACTGATGTGTGATAACTATGTGGCCTTACGCAGAAAATGTTGATTTCTAGAACCTGGAAATGCATTTGAATAAGATATTATATCTGGGTTTATATTTAGTGCTTCACATAGATAAACATGGCAAATTGTTAGGCACTGCTGAGAACACAATAGTTTCCATATCTCTGTATGTTTGAAATTTATCATAATAAAGTTTAATACTTCCAGTTTCTTACACTTCGCTTTCCTTCCCTCCGTTAGTGGGTCTGGGGATGGAACCCAGGGCCTTGCACATGCTCAGTAAAGTATGCCATCGGCTATACCTTCATCCCAGCTTCCTATACTTCTAACTTTGAAGTATCAAATGTCTTGCATGTAGGCATGTTTATTCAATAGTATATATATATATATATATATATATATATATATATATACATATATTAGAAACAAAGGCATAAAGCACTCAGTACATGGACCCAAAAATGATAATAGCTACTATCTAAAAATGTGTTGTCATAATCAAGCCTGGGATTATTAAGACTATGTTGAATTGCATTTGTAACTAACTACAAATATTTTACATTTTATTATTAATTATACTATAAGAGTGGAAAATATTTTAATTTTATAATTAATTACACTACGTAAGTGGCAAATATTTTGCATTTTCTAAAACATTCAAATTGAAAATATTTGGGGAATTTGTTGTTTCAGTTGAAAACTGGGCACAGTGATTTACAATTTGTAATCCCAACACTCAAGAGGCAAATGCAGGAGGATCACCACAAATTTGGGGCCAGCTTGGGCTACCCAGTATATAGTAAGACCCCATTTCAAAAAGCATGGTGTAAAACCAAAAACATTATGCTGTGACAAAAATATTTTGATAGATTGGCTAAAGAATCGTTTAGTATTTAACTTATTAAGGGTAAGAATTTAAAAAGTTATAGATTATATAAAATACTCTTTATTCAATGAGATGGTTGAGAGTGATTGACAACTTGACAGGATCTAGAATCACTCGGGAGGCAAGTCTCTGGGCCTTCTGTGAGGGATTATCTAATGAATGCTAGCCTCTGAGTATCTGAAGAATTATCTTGGTTTGATGGAGGAGGGTCATCTGTCTATGTGTTACTTTCATTGGTTAATAAAGAAACTGCCTTGGCCCTTTGATAGGACAGAACATTAGGTAGGCAGAGTAGACAGAACAGAATTGTGGGAGAAAGAAAGCAGAGTCAGGCAGACGCCTCAGGCAGACACCATAGCTCTCCTCTCTGAGTCGCATGCAGGTTAAGATCTCTCCTGGTAAGCTACCACCTCGTGGTGCTACACACATTAATAGAAATGGGTTAAGCAAGATGTAAGAATTAGCCAATAAGAGGCTGAAACTAATGGGCCAGGCAGTGTTTAAATGAATACAGTTTCCGTGTAATTATTTTGGGTAAAGGTAGCCAGGTGGCGAGAGGCAGCCCTCCGCAGTTCCATCTACATTGGTTAGTTAACTGAAAAGGGAAAATACACCTGGAATGTGGACAACACTATCCCCTGGGCTGGGGTCCTGGATCGCCTATAAAGGAGGAAGCAAGATGAACACCAGCGTTTATTGCTCTCGGCTTCGTGGTTGGATGTGACCAGCAGCCTCAAGCTCCTGCTGCTGTAACGGATGGTACCCTCAACTATGAGCCAACATGTGCGCCTCCTTCTGTACTTTGCTTTTGTCAGATTATTTATTTCACAGCAAGGGAAGTGTCTAAGGCAGTTGAACAGCCAGGTCATTTAATTAGTGCATGATATGTTCACCCATAGGTCCGACTGGACTACCAACAGAAATGCAGTAAATGGTACTATGTTTAAATAAACAAAATCACTGCTGTATAAGAAAACAGCAGATCAACTTATGCCCTGCCCTCAGTTTTGTTTTCTGGGTTTTTTTTGTAGTTTTTGAATTTCTGTTATTATTTGGGGGGGGGGGGTCAGCGGTAGTCCGAAAGTATTAGAGTATCCAGAAATAAGCATTCATGGGATTAAAATAACATACATTACAGTATATCATTATATGTGCTGTATTTCATTGTTAGTTGTAGTTACTCTCACTGCCTAATTTATACATGAGCGTTTATGATAGGTCTATAAAAACATAGTGTATGTAATATTTGAGATTAGCCTTGATTCAGGCACCACTTGGCTGGGGGTGGGGGTAAGGAGAAGAGAAAAACACAGGCTCATAGGTAAGGAATAATATTGCTTAAATGTTGCTGGGTTGAGATAATAAGAACATTAGGGATGTGATTAAATATTCAGACTCATTTTATGTACTCTTCAATCTTTATCATGAAAGTCTGAAACATTTTAGAAATCACATGTGTACATCTATAGTCTTAGAGACGAGATGCCCCTGTTGACAAAGTCCCATACTGGCTTTTAAAATGTTCATAGCATTAATAATGCTGCAGTAGGGACTGGAGAGCTTAGTGGGTAAAGATACTTGCTTCAGAAGCCTGGTAACTCAAGTTTGGATGCCCAGAACCCATACCCATGTAATCGCCGACACTAGGCTGGAGACTGGTGGATTCCACCACCCCCCCCCCCCCCCCCCCCCCCCCCCCCCCCCCCCCCCCCCCGTCTAAAGCTCATGGGCCAGAGAGCCTGGCTTACACAGTGGTAAAGAGACCCGGCCTCAGACAACATAAAAAGGTCAGACTGACACTTTAAACAACCTATTTTTTATTGTTTTATATAAAAACATGTTCTATCCATGTTCAGCTCTGAATAGTTTGGCCTAACCACTGTTTGATTACGGCAAAAACCAATAGGATTTAATTTTAGGAGCATAAACATGAGTTGTCAATATATGAAATAATTGCTGCCACCAAATATACACATTCGCTGTGAAGTTCAAAATGTTCCCTCTTTTCTTTTTTCTTTTCTCTTTTTCTTTTTTGGACATGTTCTCACTGTGCAGCTCTGCTGGTATGGAACTCTACGTAGATCAGGCTAACCTCAAACCCAAAGATCTGCTTCCAAAATGCTCAGATAAAAGCCAGGCAACTTCACGCCAGGCTACACTTTTTATAGCTTCAGTAAACATTGGCTGAATCTTGGGACTAGGCTATAAAATGTGCATGAAACTTAGTGCAGCTTTAAAGTATGAACAGCATTAGTCAAAGCCAAGGCTTTGGGAACCAAGGGCCAAGGAACAAAGCAAGGGTTTCCCTCTACACCAGTGATCAGCTCTCTCCATAAAATGGCTGCTCCTTGCCCTGACATCCTTTTAATCCCTTTTCTGTGTCCCACCAGGCCACCTCCCGCACCTTTGTGGTGTTCTGAGTTTGCACTCTGTAGAGCCAACTCAAGCATGACTGCCCCAAGGACTGATTTTGCATAAGTATTGGCCTTCCTTCTCCAATACTCCTGCCCACACCCATCTTTCATCAAAGCAGTTAGTATCTGAGGAAAGCGAGAGGAAAGTGATCCAACTGAATTAATGAATAACTGTACCTATAACTCATCTGGTTGTCTGTATTAACCAAAAAGTGATAACAAGGACCAATTTGATTTCTCCATGTCTTGTGACCAAAGTGTGCAGTGTCTTCACCAGTAGAGTCTAAATGTCAACCGAGCCCAACAGCAATAGCCTGGATTGTTTCGGGGTTGCCACAGTACCTCTGATTGGCATCTAGAGGGGAGTTATCCCCCAGTTCACACTGGATGTTATATTTAGCAACCTATGCTTCTGAAATGAACATAGTCCTCTTTGTAGGGTAACTTAAATTATATAGATAAAATCATTATATAGCTAGGATTCCACATGGCTTTTTCAAACATCCTTGGTGTTGGTTATCTTTCTCTTGACCACATCTTCTATTCCATCCTTCCATCCCTCTCTCCACTTAAACCTTGCCCCATTATCCCTATTTTCCCCTTCATATCACCTCTGTTCTACTCCCCGCCCCTTAAGATCTTTCTTCCCCATCCACACCAATGAACTATATTATATATATTATATATATATATATATATATATATTATATAGACTCCTAGATTATATAGGCAATCCAAATTAAACACACAAATAAAAAGATCCAACAATAAAAACTACATGCGATGTTTGTCTTTCTGGGTCAGTACTAACCAGGAAGCTTCCTCCATACTGGTTAGTTTTCACAGGACTGAAAGATGCTATGAAGACTGAGAGAGGACAGGAGTTAGCATCAGTTTTACCCAGTTTTACACTGTGAAATGCAATAATGACCCACATAACAAGATACACCCATGGTGGCAATAGTGGCACAGACGTATAGGGGGTAACCAACTGTTTTCTTATTAAATTTAAGGTCTGCTTCACAGGAGTAAGCATATACTGGGTGCTACAGATTTGTTCAAGAACCCATGGTTGGGAAGTTTACAGGCCCATATTTAAATCTACTATTATTTTGATAAATGAACACAGTATTAAACTCTAAATTCATATTTCTTTACCAGTATATTAGTGAAGCCCCCAGACCCCATCAGAGATGTTTCTTTGTGTGTTGGATGGTGGCTAACAGTCACTCCTAACTGGCTAAACTGGAGTCAGTAAGTTATAGAATAGAGAGAATAAGTGCCTGAGAAGTGCTCAGCCACAAATATCTATTTCACAACTCTCTCCAAACTCAGGAACCACCACAGAGTGGGAAGGACAGGGGGTTAGAACACTGTAAGAGACAGAGACTGAGGAAACCTCAAGCAAAATAGTGTCTTCTGGGCATGACAGAACCATGGCACCCATGACCTCACATTAGCTGCAGCTGACTGCACAAAGCCATGCCAGTCAACAGTCTAGGATGCAGTGGGAAGGGGTGCTTTAGCCCTTACCCGTAACTGTGAGTCATGAGCAGTTGATGGCTTCTTAGGGAGGGAGAGTCAGTTTCAGTAAGAGCACGAGACACCTGGCATTTTGGCCATGCTGCAGTGCATGGCTCCACACCCAGAAGTATTATGGATAGACCAAATTAGAGTCAATAGGTTATCAAATAAAACAACAACAACAACAAAGACGAGAATTTGGGTAGGGCAATGGGAGTAGATCTCAGAGGCGTTAAGGGGAGGAGTTACAGATGCTTATGATCCAGATAGAATGCATTAAATCCCCAAAGAAATAATAAAAATATATTTAGATGATAGCAACTATCACAAATACTTGAAAACAGGTTTTAACATTCTCTCAACTTAGCTGGGTGGTGGTGGCTCAAGCCTTTGATTCCAGCACTAGGGAGGTGGCAGAGGCAGGCAGGCTGACCTCTGTGAGTTCAAGGTCAGCCTGGCCTACAGAGTGAGTTCCATGGCTGGTCAGGGCTACACAGAGGGTTGAAGAAGAATCTTACAATTTGGAGAGAGCAGGCTTAACCCAGTGGTGGGAAGGTCCTATAAACAGAGGTCAACTCTCTCAAAGTCTACCCTCCTTTCACATTGCTATGGCATCACACAAGAGTTCTTCCTTCCAACCAGGTTATCAGGTAGAATTTCCTGAGTAACAACGGGGGTTGGGTGGAGCTGCAGCTGGCTGGGTGCTAGGCTATTTAATGTTGGGAGCTGCTTTAAATAATTTGAGGAAACAAATTTGCATTCTTATTTACACTTGGCTCAGGATTAATTTGGAATTTGTTGTATTTCATCAATAGACACCTACTTCAGAGTTACAAGGGAAATCTCTTTTGATATAAAAGGTTGATGGCAGATGGTCATCACAGATGATGTGTAGCACTGGTGGCTGCCTTTTTGTTCTCCTAGTCAAATGCATTGCAATTATTTTCTAACTAATTTCATATTTCATTAGAAATCTAGTCTCTCAGCTCTTGATTGCTGGTTGATAGGGCAAGCATACATAATAAAATTCTGAAACAAAAAAACCCTATAGATAATGTATTTTTAAGGTTGTTTAAAAGCAGAAGGAGATACTAGCACATTCTAGGGTAACACATGATTTTACTCTCAGTTACAGTTTAAAAAAAAAAACATTTCACTTCATCATACTGAGGGCCCTGATTTTAGAAGAATTTCCAGTATCTCACATGAGTAGTAACAAAAACACCTCAGGGTGACTTCTAGACACTAAGAAGTTGCTTTAAAGCATCATTCCTTTTTATCTAAAACATTAAAAACAACGTAAGGTAACAGATTTGCGGTTAGTGAATTTTAAGACACCAAATGTTAGAAGAGTCATTACCTGCAAGGGACCCACCAAGGGCCTGTTTTTAGGTGCTGTAAATGCTCTGAGAACATTGTCTTCGTCTTCAGACACTGATGTCATTAAAACAGAGCTGGTAAGAATATTCTAAAGGGAAAGGAATCATTTGAAATTTAAACGAGGTGGGATAATACAAAAAGGAACATAAACTTAACTCTAGAGAGTAGCTTACTATGAGATGACACACATCAGCATGAAGACATGCAAGTGTCTGCCAGAAATTCCTTCCTCTCTGAGCCAAAAGGAGCAGACTCTATACTGGCTTCCAACCCATTGTTGCAAACAGCCTCCAAACAATAAGAATGCTGCAGGGTCCCACCTAATTCTAGACATATAGCCTGTACACAAACAAAAAAAAAAATCTATCTACTCAATGAGTTTATTAATCCATGCTTCTAAAAACAAGAGACGTACTCACGAGAGCGCTTTATGTTCCCTATTGGCCCAGAAGTATTTGAGAACTACAAATCAAGAGCCGCACAATACAGGGTGAAAGCGTGGCATTGGCAAACACACTCTCCAAGCTCTAAGGCAGCACCACCCAGCTAAGTTTCTAATGCTGAGCCACTAAATCATTAAGTTACCAGTGGCGTAGTTGGTAGAATGAAAGTGAAAATGTCAGCAACACTATTTTGAGGATTACAGGAATGAATTCACCTAAAGCCTTTGAATTTGTACTTAGCAGCTAGTACACACTGAGTGACTATGAACAATTTTCATTGTCGCTAAGATGTAGGAGATACTATCCACAGATTAACTGTCAGAATGTAATAATACCAGAGCAAGGAGACAGAGCTTCTGCACTGCGTGCATGGGTTTACCAACCAAAACACTCACACAGAAAAGTGCATTTACACACCATGAGAGATAGGAGTTAATCCGAAAGCGATTTAAAGCACATAGGAGGATTGCATCGGCTATATGCAAACACTGTGCCATTTTAATTAAAGAGCATCAGCATCTGGTATGGGACCATTCTCCTGCGGACTATGGAAGGACCCCTAGGGTAGGCCAAGCATTTGCTGCACACCATGACCACTGTGGTAGCACGGAACCAAACAACAGATTGCTTAACTGGAAAGAAATAAAGACATTTAGAAGACAAAGCAAATACAAAGGAATCTGTGGGCGTGAATACTTAGAAACCCAAGGACACTAAAGAGTGAGAGCCAAAGGCACTGTGGTCCCCCATACCACCCACAGGAGTCCATGAGACACACGGTCACAGAAGAGCCCACATGATACTCACTGGGGCATCTGCCACGGGAGACGCCTGAGTGAACAGCTGGGCACTCAGACTGTTCCCTTCCCACTGGTTTGAGCAGAAGAAGTTTCCGGCTTTATCCGTGGGTGACTCCACCTAAGAGCAAACAGGAAGTGCTTTGTTATGGAAGAGATTTCCAGGAAACATTTGCTGTCAGGTGTAAATTTCTACCCAGTCTTTGGAACACAAAGTCTTGCCTGAAAGGCCGGTTCAAACTGTTGGCTATGGCTCTTCCCAATAAGCTAACACATTGATTTTTGATGGTTAAAATTTCATTCTGTTGGGCTTGGAAACTCCTATTCCTGAATCTATATTCTCTGGCCATGGTCATTCTGTCTTAGAATAAACTATATCTTGGTACTTAGGACAACAGAAACGAATCTGTCATTTATCTCTGTCTGCCTATCTGTCTGTCTCTGTCTCTGCCTGCCTGCCTGCCTGTCTATTCATCCACCTATCCATCCCCCTTATTGATAAACTAGCCTTGCCTCCATCTTAGGCCTGAAAACTATCTTACAGTAAAGATAAACTAGGTTCATTCCTGTTATGATTAAATCTCGGTTTCTCAAGGCCTGGGCTATGCCCCACCTATGACCTTAAGTACAAACGGTTCTGTATTGTATGTTTCAGGAAAGAACAACCATGCCTTTGTTTCAAAAAGTTGTTATGATAGTCACCTTGCAAATATGTCTTGGTTTCAGGAGGTTGTTATAACCAACGTGTCATGCGTATGCTTAATATGTTATGTTTAATGTTCTGCTATGTCCAATGTTGACTTCCTGAGCCCTGTGATAGAGAGGGTCAGCCCATATGCATGAATAAAAACATCTTGCTTTAATTAATTTGGCCATGATTTGGATCGGTGGTGACCTCTCTACTTGCATTGGTGGGATTACCACTATATCAGTAATTTCTGAAAGTGGAGTATAAACCTGATGCCCCCTCCTCCCTGTACCCTGTCTAGCATCCTTTCTGTCTAAAGAAGTTGAATTTTCAAGTGGAAGATGGGAGTCCACATTACACCAGTGCCTTTCAACTATCTTTGTCTGAGTCTTGTGAGGAGAGTGTCACCGCCACCTAGCACGGATGCCACACAGTTCATAGTGCAGAGGAACTAGGGTGGCTCACCTCCTGTTTGATCTTCTTCAGTAGTGGGGCTCCATTCTCTTGAAACTCAGCAACAATTCCAGATTCGTCGGATTCTTGCTTGATCACATCCTGTAGGTCTTCTACTAAGTGAGAGGGTGTCTGAGGCTAAGGGAAGAGGACATTTCTGGATCAGAGGACACTTACCGTCTACACACGTAAGCATGCTAAATCTAAGGACCTTTCTCGAACTTACTAGCATCTTCAGGGGACCGTATTTAATTTCTTGAGCGGCAAGGGCATGTTTGAATGGTGTGGGGGTTCTCGGAGAGCTTTCAAGGATTGACCTTTTGATAGCTGGCGTTCTAAAGCTAAAAAAGAGAACCATCGAAAGCTCAATGAAAAAGACACACATTGTTTACATCCCCCTCAGTGCATAAATAACCACAGTTTTTAGTTACAGCCATTAAGAGATAGTGGATCTGTATTGTCATATTGCAGATCTACAAATAATTCAAAATACTTTGTCCTAAGGCTAAGAGCTCTAAAACAGTTCCCATCTTTTGGAAAATGGTCCCGACGACACAGGTAATGGCCCTGGACTGAAAGTGCTGGGAATATCTAGTATCACTTAGAAATCAGTCTTATCTACTCCCTCAAGTGGGCCAAAACTAGAAAACATGCTAATGTCTAAAACTTTGTTTTTACTTGGAAGTAATAAGAATGCATTTCTTTCAAAGAATGTATTTCGTTTCAATTACTTAATCACCCTGGGCTTTGACATACACATACACACATACGTACATACACACACACATAAATACATACATACAAACATACATACATAAATACATACATACATCTATTCTTTCCTGAGAGTATCTAAAGAGATCCTAATGCATATTCTTATAAAAAAGTAAAATTAAAAAATATAAACTATGAACCATTCTCAATTCTATTCTGAGTGCTTTAATCTTTTTTTAAAGAACATCGAAAAATAATGGGAAAAAAAATTGGTTGCGCGTACTGTATGAAAACTACCGCTGTGTGCACTTTGACTGCACTAGAAAAAGCAATTTGGTCGTTTCCTTCTTCCTACCCTGGTTAGTTGTAACATTCTCAGGATATATTCATTGTGGGAATGTACAGGATACGTACAGTGAATGAATTACATATATACAAGGGGGTCAAACTTCTGGGACTGTGTCTTCATTAAAATAAATAATATAAACATGTCTCTTAGTGAGCTGAGGACTTACTTGGAATTTTCCTTCTGGGTTTTCACAGTCTGGTCTCTATGACATGGTGTCAGCTTGTGACCGCTGAGAGGGGTGGAGGTTAAAGTAGGCACATCTAAGCCTGAGTTTTCATGGTTGCTGGAAGTGTTCAAGAACTAAATACGGGAGAAAGAGAGAAAAAAACTAACTTAGGTTAAATAATGAGTCTATGCTCATCCCAATTTGAAGGCAGACCCAGATAGTAAGCAAGGATACTCCGGGGACTCACGAGCCCAAATACTGACAACGCTAACAACCATACAGTGTTGATGGGGATATTGATTTCCTTCCACTGAGGATCAAAACTTGGCATGTTATTTATAAGAAACAAAATCTAGGGTTAAAGCTAAAGCCTTGCAAAATTCAAAGGCAAATCTTCTCCATAAATGACACTTTCTATGAAAGTGAACGGGACGTGCCCTGGATTAACCTTTAAAAGATTATTATCTTACTTCTCTTTCATATTTGGTTTTTCTCGATTCAATGATCTAGTAACCCAGAGTAATATTATGTAAGGTTTCCATTACGTGGAAAAATCACTGCGTAAGCAGCTATCTCTCTCAGAATCCCAATGTTCCCAAAGCAAAATAGGTTTGGGAAACGTAAGGGATCTTACTTAACTCCTGGGAAGACCGGCTACACACCAGCACACTTAAAACTCACAGGGCGGCCAGGCACAGTGGCTGCTTCCTGTAGTCACAGTTATTCAGAGGCAGGAAGGTTTCTGGAGCACAGGAGTGTAAGGCAAACCAGGGCAGCCTGAAAGACTCTGTATGCAATTTGAAAAGCTAAAAAAATTAAAAAAATCCAAACAAAAACAAAGTCTGAGGGGGTTCTCTAGTAAAGAAGCCTTTTGAAACCTGGAGTCAGTGTTCCAAACTTTTATATCTATCTAGATCCCCTCAGCCCCCTGAGAGATATTTTAGGTCTTTCAGAACTAATTTCATACAGCACAGTTTAGGAAAATAAGGGGGGGACACCTAAATCTATATTTTGGGGGATGGGAAGACCATTGGTCTATCCGTAAGGTTCTTTTTAGTGGTAGAGTACTTCGCTAGCATGCAAGAGGCACCGGATCCGAGTCGCATGAACCACAAGAAAATAAAATGAAGTAAAATAAAACGAAATGCAAAATCTTCAACAGATATAACTGGGGGGAAATGTTTTAAAGACACAAAATGTCTCTTAATTATAATTTGGGAACACATGGCTCCGCAAAGCGTTCTAATGCTCATGCCTTAAGAGCACTATATGAAAATAAGAATATTCTTTGGCAAACAGTACCCTAGTTAAAAAAAAATGCCCTGGCAAATTTTAAAAGAACCGATGCTGAAAACGTAAAATTATTTTTGCATAAGCATCTGTTTGTCGTTGTCTCCCTCAACACTTCCGCTGACAGATAGGCTATAATGATTCCGTTCTCTAGCTGAAACTCAAATGTTATGTAACCATAATTTGGTTCCCTCCTCCCCGAGGGTGAGTAAATCACTTAGTAATAAATGAGCAAAGAGGCAGAAAACACGTTAGAATTTGAAGAGGGAGGGCTGACATGGGAGAAGAGGAGGGCACGGAAATGCTCGTTTCTGGCAGAGAAGGAAATGAAAGCGCATCTCATGCAGCTAGCTATCTGTCTTCCAAACCACCAGGAGTAAGAGAACGAGAATGGCGCCAAAGCCTTCGGCCAGCCTGCCACCAGCCCACGCTCGGGAGGCCATCGGAAACCACCCCAGCTAGATCCGAGACAGAGTTAAATCGGCCAGGACAGCGGTCGTTAGTCATTTTGTTCAGATTAGTCTCTAATTATTAAGGCTCAGGTGTCGTCTGAAAATTAGTAACAGCTGTGCAGAAGTTGTGGTCTACCTGCGAGGGAGAGAAGGGTAAGCCTCTGACAGGGGACCGCTTGGGATTTGGGCTGCTGAGGTCAGCAGAAGGGAAGGAGCTCGAGTCTCCCGCGGCTAAGGGGCTGGCCTGGCCCCGCTTTTTTCGAAGGATGACCAGTGGAACCATGCTGTGCCTCGCAGGAGGTAAGGCTTTGGCTGGGCCAGGGGAAGCCTCCGGGCTCAGCACTGGGCTGTTCGCCCTCAGGCCAGGCTCTCCTGTAGGTCTAGTCCCATGGCCCTCTCTTTGCTGAAGCTGGAAGGCTTTGCCTGTGTGCTGCTGGCTACGTGAAAAAGCTGCTTCTTCTTCAGAGAATGCAAAACTGCTGAGATCACACCATGAAGAGTCCTGAAACAACGTGGGAGGCACAGAGCTTTGAGACAAGGTGTGTGAGTGTGGCAAGTGCCACCATCACCCGAAACACAGCACGGAGCAAGCGAGCCAGCGAGCAAGCCGCCTGCGAGAAACCCTGGGTCTGTCTGCTGGACTTCTAGCTCAGGGGTCACAGGGGTCCGTGGGTAGCCTTGCCCATCTACTGTGGGGAGCTCAGGCACTCTCTTTTTGCATGCATTTAAAGCAAGCAGAAAACCTTTCTAGAGGACACATTACGGTAATGGCTGCTTTTTAACCAACTAGGAGACCAAGAAAAGAAAATGAGAGTTTGCGGAACTTAAATTTGTTTCACTGAAGATGGTTTATTTCAGTGAACCAATGAAGTTGCTAATCAACGTTCAGTATTCTGGAGAGAAAGCTATGTCCCACCCTCAAACTGAAAGTCTGTCTTAAGCTCCAAGGAAATTTAAGTCCAGATGTGCTGTCAAAACAAAAATAAAAACAAAAAACAAAGAAAAAAAACAAAAACAGCAAGGAAAAATTTCTAGAGTATCACCAGAAGTAAGCAAAATACAAGAAATTCTGTTTTAAAACAGCTCAGACACAGTTCTTATCCTGAGCCCTTCCTGGTAAGTCAAATTATTCTTTAAGAAAATTCACATGCGGAAGGCAAAATATGGAAAGTCATCTTTGGTGTGGGAAGCACATGAAATCAGACCGCTGAAAGAAATGGACTCGCCAGACCTGAAGTCCCTTCCCTTTGCAAGGATGTAGGCCGAAACATATCTGCTATAGAAAATGGTAATGATTCATTATCAGTACTCAATTCCTCTTCCAGAAATGACGTGCCTTAGCACTTCTACTTACAGAATCTATAAATTGGAGTGTTTCTGCAAATTCTAAGAGGTTCTTAACATTATCCAGAATGGTGCCCTGGTGGACGATCATGCACCTGGCTGGCGAGGCGCTTTCCTCAGGTAGAGAGCCAGGATCTGCAGGCAGGGAAGGAGTGGAGCGGTGTTCTCCCAAACAGGAAACAGGTGCACTGTCTCCATGAGGTCTGCTCTGGTCCACAATGGAGGTACTGTGCCACCCAGGATAGCTGCAAGTGTGGGTCTGTGTCTGAGGGAGGAAGGGGGTGTGTAGAAATAAGGATGGGGGAAGAAGGGAAGAAGAAACTTAGCAATAATGTTGCACAAGGCATCAAGCGCTGTTGGGGGCAAGATAAAAAGTGGTTGCCTCATTCAAACTCGGGCCTGCCAGACAGTTGTCAAGATGTTTCCTTTTTGACGGCTTTGCAATAGCTCTCTAATTTATATCTAAGGGATTGCTTCACTGACTATGATTTTAGTCAAATGCAAAACCTCGGGACTGCTAGAGAACACAAAAGTCTTAGAGTGTTTTAGAAAGCCATTTGAGTTTAATTTGCAAACACTGCCCGTGTTTGCTGTGACTGGCCAATGGTCCCATTTGCATTCTAAGCCATTGAAAGGATTCTATGGTTGGAGCGGCTACTTTTATCTGCACATATCCTGTTGCTTCTACTTTTTTTTTAAGGTTACAGGTTGCCCTGATGCAAGGTGGGGCTGCAGAGTGTACGCGGTTAGGAAGTGGATCAAGTTAACAGAAGTTCCCTTGTGACCGTGCAAGGGGAGAAATTGCAAAATGCTGACAGAAGTTCAAAAGTGGTTGAACTACCGTGTGCATGTTATTTTATGATTTAACAAAAACAACAAAAAAAGACATTCCACCTGAAGAATCCCTACCGGGTACCACTTCTCTCATACTCACTTCTTGGGTAAGCTACATTTGTTCCAAAGTACAATCTGCTTTTCCAGTTTGCTGCCCAATCAAGGATTCAGAAACGCCCTGCGGGAAGGCTCGGGCTGTAGTTCAGGGTCAGAGTGCTATCTAGATGTGAGGCCCATAGGTTCGATCATCAGTACAAAAGAAGGAAGGGGTAGGGGTACTGGGGAGATGTCTCATTCTGAAAGGTGACTGCCGTGCAAGCACCTGAGTTTGATCCCCAAGCATCCACAGCAGTTCGAGTCTGTAACCCAAGGGCTGGAGGGGTAGGGACAAGCAGAACCACGAGCTCCTCGGCCAGTAAGCCCAGGCAAATGGGCAAGCTTTAGGTCTCATGAAACCCTGCCTCAAAATATAAGGCGGATGAACAGCGAGATGGCTAGGCAGATAAAAAAGAGTTTGATCCCCAGAGCCCACAATAGAAGAAAAGAATTGATTCTGGAAAGCTGTCCTCTTACCCCCAAAAGTGCACGTGAGCATGTGTGCACACACAGACACAATTATAAATAAAACTTTTAATCTAGGGATCTATCAAGGAAGACATTTGATATCAACCTCTGGCCTGGACATATGTGTGAATATACACCCGCATGCACATGTGTACACACCTATGGGAACATGTGTGTGTATACAGAAATGTGCACTATCGCTACTAATAGAAATGGACCACACAGCTTTCATACATGCAAACCAAAGTTAGCAGCAAACATTTAAAGAAGTGACTTATGTACCCCTTTTTAGGCATGCATAGACAAAATAAGCATCAAACTGAATTTGAGATTATAAAATGTGTAAATACAGGCTAAGAAAATAACAGTAAAAGGAAAAGACTCAAACAAATGGGCACTACGTGTCTATAAAGCTTTGCTAAAAGGCAGATGTTTCAATCATCCTATCTTTCCTAGTCTTTAAATTGATGGACGTCCTTTTGTAGGAAACAGTGGATGCTGAAAGTCCCACGTGGTTACTGTGGTCCTGTTATAAAACAAACAGCTAGGCTACTTCTGGTTAGCATTGTTCGCAGATACACAGATCTTGGTTGATACAATGTTTAGAAGGGAGAAAGCCGAGAGAGAAGAATGCGGAGACAAGGTTGCCAGGCACACGGTGATGCTCTTACCGGTAACGCTTGCTGTCCTTTCAGCTCATTCTCGGTTGACATCAGCAGCAGCTCTAATTCCTTTATCCGCTTTTCTTTCTCGGGGTCTTCATCGTTATAGTGTCTCTGGAGTGACAAGGGATGCAGGCAAAGACAAGGTCTGAGGGAGGCACCGAACGCAGCCCCGAGAGCTTCCGTGTGGAACCACCCCCACAAAGTTCACCATTGCTCGAGCTTCCGTGTGGATCCACCCCCACGAAGTTCACCACTGCTCGTGCAAAGTAACATGGGACATAGGGCAACGAGGGGCAAGCAGAGGCCAGTGCGCATGCTCACAGATGCATCAGAGACTTCCAGAAGCCACCAGTCCCAAAGTAGGTCGTCAAAACTGCTAGTTTTTCTTTCTATTATAGATTGTAACATGTGTGCTTATGTGGCAGAAATAAAGTGCCTTTAAAAGCAGTGCCTTGTTCAGCTAATGGGTTTGCCCCTGAGACCATCTCACCTGTATGGCTGCAGCAGCTGGTTGAGGGACATTGACGATATTTACATGCAATGCTACAGGATATGGAACGTGACTGGACACCTAGACCAAGAAGCACAACATAGGCTAAGTCATTCAGACTTATGACTGCATCACCGGGACGCATTCCTTCTGGGACCGAAGGGAAAAAGTACTTTGCTGGTAAAATTCACAGAATGATCAACAACCAAAACAAAACTTCTCTAACTTGAAATTTAGCCAGGCATTTAAAAGTGGCTAAATAGTCCAAGAAATGCAGAGAAAGAAGCCCAAGGGTCTTTCTACCCCAACAGAAGGCATTCCTTAATCAGAAAAAGGAACAACAGAGAAAAGGATTCATGCAGACCTGAAAGAAGTTTTGGGAGATGTCGCTACCACTAGGTGTTGGTCACCAGGGATATTTTTCTTAGAGTAATGTTTAGCTTTAATAAAAAGCACAGAAGCTTTTATGATAATTCATTCACCAGAGACCTTTCTGGAAATTCTGTAGTCAAATCTAAGAAACTGATACAGCCAAGTAAAAACTATTCATGAATATGTTTTACATAACATTTGCATATGATCTTTGTAATTCTTGGGTAAGCTTTGTTTTTTTTTTTTTTTTTTTTTTTTTTTTGGCAGGGTTTCTCTGCTCTGTGTAGGCCTGGCTGTCCGGGAAACTCACTCCGTAGATCAGTAGATCAGGATGGCCTTGAACTCACAGAGATCCTGTAGCCTCTGCCTCCCCAGTTCTGGGATTAAAGGTGTGCGCCACCACCACCCTGCAGGCATTCTGTCATTTTATCGTTGGTTCTATGATAAGCATTTCTTGATAGTTTCCTCTTTAGCCTTCTAATTTTTCATTTTGGAAAAAAGCAGAATATTGGACTATAAATCTATCTGCATTCACCCAGTGTTAAGACTTAGCAACATTTTAAGGACATTTACATTCAAAAGCTAACTTTAAATCAGACCTGGAGCAGAGAGTGAGAACCAGACAACGTCGACTCGATTTAGCGCTACGTCTATGCAGAGGACAAACTATTTCGGTTCTTGTCTCCAGACTCAAGTGTACCCTCAGCTAGGGTCTAGCTGAGGGCCACCTGTGACCAGGTTCATGCAAACCATCTCTCTCCGCCCACTAGGTTCTCAGGAAGGACTTACATTCTGTGCCTCAGAGATGTGGTAGTAGGGATAATCGCTGTTAACTGAAGGCTGGCCAGTTGGGGAGAGCTGCGATGAAGGTGGGGCCTGAGCAAAACCCATCAGGTGATTGTTCTTCTGGAAGCCAGTGGCCACCGGGGGCTGGCTGGCTTTTGAAGGCTCCTGCAGGTAGCCTTCCTGTTCCACCTTGCGCCGCATGGTGGAATTCCAGTGATTCTTGATGGCATTGTCAGTCCTGTGCGGAAAGGCACGCCAGACAAACTTGACAACAATGCTATTTCAGATCACAGTTAATTGACAGAAAACTGTTTCGAAAAACAAAAATCTTCTCTATGGCTCCAATAACTGCTATTTTCTCTTTTTAATTGTCTTGATCTTTTCCCTGCTGCCTAGTTGACAATCCATAGATTTCTCTTACTGCTGCAATCTCAGATGTATTGAGTTTTCTGCAAATTCTGTTTTCTTTTTAGCATTTTGATTCCTTTATAAAGGCCATGTTCACTATAATAATCCTTCTCTAGGTTCTGCCCATTCATGTGCCACTGGACTTTTATACAACTTAAAGTCCCAGCTGTTATAAACCCTTATAGTGTGCCTTAGCAGGGTCAAGACACGACAGCAGGGACTTAGCCAAGCTTGGGGACAGCATCGGCAAAACCTCAGTGGCCCTTCTGTACCTCTCATAACTCTATGTACAAGGTTTGAGTGAAAACATCTCTATTACCTTTAAAAACCTCTGTTTGTCTGTTTTTCAAGACAGGAGTTTTCTCTATAGCTTTGGAGCTTGTCCTGGAATTCGTTCTGTAAACCAGGCTGGCCTTGAACTCACAGAGATCAGCCTGCCTCTGCCTCCTGAGTGCTGGGATTAAAGGCGTGCACCACCACCGCCCAGTCCCTCCCATTATTCTTATAACTAGACAAAGAAGAGACTGGATAATACGATAAGGACTTTCTCCACCAGCCTCAACAGGATCCCACATGAAAGAGGCTAGCCCCAGCACATTTTCTGTCTTTTGGGAGGGGTGGGGGTGTTCCTGAGACAGAGTAGTAGTCTGGGCTGGCCTTGAATTCCTGATCTTTGGGCCTCTACCTCCTGAGCTGCTGGGATTACAAGCAAGTGCTGCCTACCACACTTGACTGCTTAGTATGTTTCAAACTACAAAGTATTTACTATAAATTCTTTCCACCCTCAGGAAAAATTTCTCAGCTCAAAAAAAAAAAAAAAGAAAAGAAAAAAAGAACCATTAAAGACTCCCTTTTGCTATTTCCATGGGGGTGGGGAAATGTGTGTTAAAAAGAGGAAGTTCAGGTGCCCCTTAAATTTTTAGAAAAGTCAACAGCATATCCTGAGGCCACATTGGAGGAAGGACCTCCTTTGATCAGATCCATGACTTCTTGAAGCTCTCAAGCCACAAGGGAGGAGATGCTTTGGAGCAACACTGGAAAATACAAATGACCCTTTCTCCCCTTCGGGGTTAAGAAGCTCAAGAACAAAAATATTTTTATTATTCTTTTATTTTAAAATTTATAGCGAAAGTGTTTCTCAAAAATAGATAAAATCAATTATATACCTAATATTTAAATATAGACCGACAATGGGTCAAAGGTGAACTTTCACAATTATCCTTCATAAAGGGGCCCTTTTCCTGCCTCATCCAGTAAAAAGAAGACATTACACTGAAATTGGTTAGAAATTAGGAAGAGGCATGATAATTCTACATATACAGCCTTTTTTTTTAGTCACTGGAAAAAACAGTAAGCAAACAGTACAATGAGGTGTTAAGAAATGGATATTACTACAGCAGAGGAATGACCAAAATGATTGCCAGTCACTCAACTGGCTGGGACCAAACCAATCTATGTGTCTTTGGTTTCCTTCTAGGTGGCTAGAGTTCCTCAGCTTACAAAATGCTTTGACATTCATTTTCCTTGATCCTAACATTAGGTCATGAAATAGATTATTAGTAATTTTGCAAATGAAGAAGTGAAGGTTGAGAGGAAAAGGCTTGGGCCCAAGGCCTTTTATGTATGTCACTGCTGAGGTGACAATAACTGTGCTCCACGGAATAAATTCCAAGATCTCTTTTCCACTTCTAAGACTCAATGATTCTGGTCTATCTAACAACATGCTTCCCATTGATAGACTGCAATACATTCACACACTTAGAATGTCCAGTGACCGTCCTCCTGCTCTTCCCCATCAATGTATTGACAAATTATTACCGTCCAGGCAGCAGCTTTGCAATTTCTGCCCATCTGTTCCCCAGTCTCTTGTGTGCCTGGTAAATAATTCTGTCTTCCTCTTCTGTCCAGGAGGTTTTCTTAACTTCTGGATTCAGGTGGTTATGCCACCTCTCCCTACATTGTTTTCCGATCCTCCCTTTTAAGTGTTTGGCAATAACAGACCAACGTTTCGGGCCGTATTTCTGGACGAGCTCTATCACCTTCAGAGAAACACAAAAATATCTGTGTTTTAATGTTACAGAATGAATCAGTGCCGTCAAGTCTCAATGTTACGAGATCTTTAGAGAACTTAAAATAAACCCGCTTCCATCCACTGAACACATAGATGGGAGTGAGCCCTTTAACTTTCTGTTTGTACAGCAAATTGTTTCCTTGGGGTGAGACGCATGTTTTAGAAATAATCTTAATTACAGTTCACACATCTCATGGAGACAGAACTTACTCTCTGATCTTCCTCCTTGGTCCAGGGACCCTTGATGAGTTCGGGGTTTAACACCTTCTGCCACCGGTGTTGGCACTGCACATCGGTCCGGTTCTAGACAAAGCATGCACCATTGCAAAGATAAAATGTGATGAGCCCGTGAAGACTTCATTCAACACGAATTATATGTGGACAATACAGAGTGCAAACGTTCAAGAACATTTAAAGGCATGTATGGAAAGCCCACCTGTCTGTCCCACACTGCTTACAGACTTAAAAGTATATCCAAGTTGCATCTAGGATTGTGACTAGTGAAGGGAATAGCTGCGTCACATGAATAAAAGGATCGTCTTATGGCACACACATATGCCAACTTAACCTTAACCCAAGCCTGTGATCTGTAACTCCGTGGCTTAAGATGGGCTAGAGAGTCCATTTTGCCTGGTTTCAATGAAAATCCATTAGAAAGAACTAAAGGGCTTCCCATTCAAACCGAGAGATGCTAAGTTCGGGACCATGAACACTTGTGTTTAGGAGGAATGAAAACAGTAGAAGGGTGTCACTTTCTAAGAGCTTCCCATCTTAGAAGAAGGAAAAGATAAACACAGAATTAATTATCACAAGAGGCTGAAACTGATTTATCGCCAAGGAGAGACCGAAGCAAAGTGCTGTTGGGGTTAAGGAGAGACGGCCCCCTAAAGATGAGATGCTGCTTCCTTCAGAGACACCCAGGAGCTCCTGAGGTGGCCTTTGGAGGATGCTCAGAACTTTTAACAGGAAAAGCAAAAAAAGAACATTCTAGTGGGTAAAATCACCAGGAAGAAAAGCCCAGAGGAGAAAAAGCAGAAATGAACACAACCAAACGTGCTTGTGGGGAGGAAGTAGGAAACAGAGGGGGTGGTGGGGGGAAGAAAACAGTGGAACCATAAGTTGAGACCAGATAGGAGAGCCTTTGGGTGTCAGGTCAAGACAGTTCATTTACTTTGTGAGAATCTACGTCACCACCGGTGGGGCTTTGTTTAATTGTTATTTGTTTATGTGGTGCAGGAGATCAAAAACCCAGGAAGCCAGACACTCTAGGCCAGCACACTGCTAGTTAGGAACAGCTCCAGTTTAGGAAGCTCTGTTAGGAAGCGATTGTAATAGAGAAGACAGGGCGGCCACCCTGCGGCCAGAGCATAGGAACTAAAGGACGAGGAGGATTGTAAAGGAATCCTAGGTTCCCAACTCAGCATTTGGATGAGAGGGTGTCATTCCGAAGGCACTCCGGAATTTTAAATCCATATACCAAAAAAATGTGGCTTTGACAAAAATGGGGAATTTAGAAACTAATTTGGAGAAAATACCACGTTTAAAATTCTATCTTGTAACAATCCATCAGTATGTTAACTTACATTATCAGGATAAATTTAAAAAAAAAAAAACAAGAAGCAATTTTTGGAAATAAAATCAAAATCTCTGGATAGTATAAAAAGAAACCTCAATTATGTGTTGTGTAGTCAGACATAAAAAATGTGGCTAGATCTGTCCCCCTTACGTCTACATGAACAAATGCATAGTATCTTAATAAACTCTCCAAGAAATTTTCTTTAAATCCAGAGGAGGTTTTTCTGTCACAAAAAGAAACAAGAGCCAACTTACCGGCAGATAATTGGCAATCACCTTCCAGTCATCCGTTCCGTTCTGCTCCACCAGCTTCTTCAACTTTTCATCCTAGGGCATATAAAGGCAATGCTAGGATATCAGTTGTCTACTGAATAGCTCTGTTCAAGTTATAATGGACAAAGGAACCAACCTCATGATCCAATGTGGAAAAAAAAACAGCTTCCAAAAGCATCCCAATAAAGCCAATATTAATGTCCTATGCTCGTCTGAACAGAGATTCATTTACAGGCACACTAAAGCTTTTACTTTGACACAGATGTTAAATAGTTATATAAACAGATTCCTATTGTCATCTATAAAATAGGAATGGTAGTACCAACAGGGTTATCTGGAGATTACACAATACCATTATGCAAAACAGTGAAGCCTGGCATGTGCTGGTGTTTAGTCAATGGTAACTGTTGACACTTTTCCTGAATGGGGGAAAGGGGATTCCAGTGTTAAATTTAGTTGCCGTTCAACCAGGGCAAGAGATGAGACTTTGGGGGAGATGATCTCCCACTAGCTCAATTTTTTTCGTACAGAACCCGAAGATATTTTACATGTTTCACTCAGAGGTGTATATAATTCAGTAAGGTCACTAAGGTTTTGTTTCAATATGGTCAGAGTTTATGAATGAAGACCCTACATGTTCTCAGGCAGTCGGCTCTATCAGCCCATACACTGGCCACCACTCTAGCAGGTCACACGTGCCTTTACAATCATAGCTTTCACAGGGTTCTGCAAAGATGCCATGCACACAGAATGAACAGGACAGACAGGGATGGAAAACCATGGTTAACAACAGAACTTCCGATATCCCGAGGGGGCAGCCTCGTGACAGGTGGAACTGGCATTTCCGAGGTGCCCCCCTGGGAGTCTTGTCCACCTGCTCTCAGGAGCTCCCAGGTTTAGAACACAATGAATTCCATAGTTCAGTCAAGAAGAAACCTTTCTTCATACGTTAATGATTTTGTTCTAGAAAGAAGTGGGCATATCTTCTCCCGTTATTGGATGTCTTTAGAATAACCTTTCACACGCATAGGTCTGTGAAGCATCATATGTAAAGAATATGAGATGATATATTATGGCACGATGAATTTTATGACTGTTTCAGCTTAGAAAAAAAAGCAATACATTAATTTTCTTCCAGAGAACATTTGTTACTAGCCTACATTTTAGCAAGTGATTTTGATAAAAATAAAGAGAAACTTTAATCCCAACCCTCGATTTGCAGCACGTTGGGAAAGACATACACGTAGAAACACCAGTGAAGTCAAGAAGGCACTCAGTGGCATGAATACATAGAGGGTGCATCCAGCCTTAAAGATAGCAGCCAGTAATAGTCTCACAGGACATACGATTTGTTAAGATATAATGAAAACGCATAAAAAGTGGTGGGGCTCCAGAATGAGAAATCGACAGGCAAAGCATAAAAGGGAAAGCTGGGAACACTCATAGAACAACAAATGGTTTGGAAACAGATAGCAGAAGGAACATATTGGCAGGGTTGAGGGTCGGGGGAAACCTTCTGTCCAGCATGGCAGGGTAAACACACCAAGAGTCTTCAGACGAGCACATGTAACTTAGCTACAATTTCAGTTTTCACCAACTACACACTCTTCATTTCTTTTTGTACGTCTTAATAAAAATGACCAGTTACCTCTTCCCTGGTCCACCTAGTTTTCCCCAAGTGACGCTTTCCAGATTTGGGAAGCAGCCCGTCATAGTCATGGTCACACATCTCAATGTCTTCATCGTCCTCATCGCTACTGTATATGCTGCAGAAATAAGAAGGGACAGACATGGGCTGGAAGCACAGGATCTAGACGACTGGATTATGAAACACACACAAAAGCTTTCCCAGGTCCACCACGACAAAACCTGGCACACTTGCGCAATGAGCTTGTTGTTGGCATTCTGTTGCTGTAGTGTTTGTAAACTGGTTCTGCTGTTGCTGGTATCCACAGAGACACCAGAAGCCCTGGCCCTTTCAATTGCTCTGCATGTTTGAACCTGCTCTTACTGTTAGACCAGCGACAAGTTACACATCTGGCAGCCGCCCAACCAATGGACGCCTAAGCATGAAGCTCAGTGCTAAGGACAATAAAAGGAACAAGAGCCCATGTCCTTTCTACAAGTGCATACTCAAACTCTTTGGCATATGTCAAATCATTTAAATAGTTTCTGGACACAACTAACCAATCAATTCTGTCCTAATAGAGCTGGTATTCCCTTAAAATAAGATTTTAAAAAAATCAAGACAGAATACATTCAAAAGCATAACTGTGATCAGCCCTTAAAGTCCATACATAATACTAGAAAAAAAATTAAGCAGGACTTGTTTCAAAACCTGGGAAAGGATATAGCCATCAGTCTGTTTTCTGATTAACATAAATCATTCAAAACTCAAGGTCTGGTCGACCCAACTCGTGGCTGTGTTTACAAAACTGTTCCCAGAGTAACTAAGCACATTACTAGGGTACTGACTAGTCAGAATCCTACTTACTCTTGTTTTCTCTGTCTCTGACTGAATGGTGTCTAAAATATCTTACAATGTAACTAATTAAAAACCAAGGGGTTCCCCCCAGACGAGATCTACAGGTTAAAAAAAATACTGTTTTCAAAACAGCCTTTTCTTTTACTGAGTTGAGTAACACTGTGGATTCTGATGACTGCCAAAGTAACTCCAAACTTATCAATCATACACAGAATAATTAGCAGTCTAATTGTATTTATCATTCTCCATAAAACTTAAGATATGAAAAATGACACACTTAACAACTTCACTGAAATTCACCATTGTAAAACCAAAAAGGAAAAAAAAAACCATTAAAGTCAGACCAATAAAATGATATAAAACAATATATGAAAATTACTTTTAAAAAGCAAACTGACATTCATAATAGGTTTTGTCTTCCCGAACTAACTCACTACATGTGTATTTCCAGCCCCTCTACCAGTTAAACAGAAGTGCTACCAAACCCCTGAATAATGATTCTCATCATTTAAACCTTTTATTTTGGGCAACAAGCTGATGGTTCAGGTTGCATGGTGGCAGAATGTGATCTTAAAATAACATCACCTCCCCAAAAAAAATCC
Organism: Arvicola amphibius; assembly: GCF_903992535.2. NCBI lineage: Eukaryota > Metazoa > Chordata > Mammalia > Rodentia > Cricetidae > Arvicola > Arvicola amphibius. The sequence continues at coordinate 29,647,669 of NC_052054.1, forward strand.
CACTAAACTGTATTCTTGATGTGCAATCATTTTTTTCCACTTAGTATCAACCTTTTGAACCAAGAACAGCTTTGTTTCCTACAATAAACAAGAGACAGTAAATAATTTCTGAGCAATAATAATTACAAACTTCTGCTTCATATACAACACAGTGCTATAGAGCCAAAACGAAAGAACGAAAATTATAAGCCCCAAACTGTAAAGTCATCATCTTCGGGTGACAATTCCCTTTTGCTAAGGAACTGCTGGGAACGCCTTCCAAAGGGATACCAAGAACGCCAACGGGATCTGCAAGTGGAGCCACATACTTAACTCTCATTAGATTCGCCTTTTAGGATTGGCGAGATCTGGAGATGCAACTCTCAGAACTGGGGACATTTTCCAAGCAAATAATTGGGTTTTCCTCTGCTCAAAGTTTTAACTAAAATCAAGCAACAGATTCAGTCGCCCACAGGGGGCAGTCGAGAGTCAGGTGAGGGAGAACTGGGCTCACAGGACCAGGGATTCTGGAAGCAAAGCTCTACCAGTTCCAGTCCTGTCTGAACCTAGGTTGTTTGATTTGAACAAATCTCTCTCCCTCTCGTGAATCCTGTCTTATACATTAGGGCGTGGATTCTATTTTATAAAGTACTTTCCAGAGCGCATGTCTCCACTGCCTTCCGTGCCTCTTACAAAGCAAGCCCTGAACCGATGTGCAAAGCCAAAGTCTTGGGGGTGAAACGTGGCATCTGACTCTTGCAGCTCCTGAAGGGCTATTCGAGGCAGTAGGGCGAGTCCAGCCTTGGCAAGGGGCTCGCCTTCGAGCTTTGCATGCGACTTCTTTGCCCTAAAATGACCTGGTTGCCTCGGTAGCATGATTAATTTCGACAAAGGACCAGAAATAACTTTTCCTTTATCTGCTCTGACAAGATCTCAGACCCAACAGTCAAAGGACTTTCAAAGGCTGATTTCAGGCTAGATGCTCTCGGCTCCTCCACCTGCGAGAGCCTGTGTGGTTACAAGAGTACAACTATGAATATTACATTCTATCAAGGAAACAAACCGTGCAAAGAAACGAAAAAGAGTTGCTGGGGGTTGGGAAAAGGGAGGGGAACGGGAGGAAGTGTCTGTGGCCGCTACATGATTCTAGAAAAGGGGTTCAGACTCATTTCGCTGACCTGGTTAATAATGCCTGCCGAGTTGACGCTCGCCCTGCAAGAAACGGCTCTGAGCCCGCAGCCGGGTTTCTCTTCCCCCTGAGTCAAGTTCAAGGCTCCCGCCCCTCCTCGACACCTCCACCCCTCCACTCCGGGCTACCTGGGAGCCACAGGGAACCTGCGCGGCCACGCCCCGTGCAGACAAAACCTTTAGGCTCCGAACTTGGGCCGCGCCTCCTGCGAGCACCCTTTCCCAGCTCCCTCCTCTCGGCGCAAGTTTCAGCTTTCAACAGGTGACCCGGGTGCTGTCGGTTTAGGTTCCAAAAGCGAAAGGCAAAAACGACTTAAGGGGTGGCACTTGGACCGGCGCAGCAGGCATGGGGCCAGACACTGGGAGCCAAGATCCAAGGTCTCCCCAATTCACCCCCCTCTTGTTCCGACGCCCAGAGGTTTGCCGCTCCCCGCCAGGCCCAGCCCGAGGGTGCGCTGCAGGGCCCCACGCCCACGCTCTTTGCAACTTCCCAGAGCCCGCGCCCTGCAGGGCCAGTACCTGTTCGTTCCAAAAAACCAGATTAAGTTTAGCAAAAAACCACCGGTGGAAAGGCGGGAGGATAGACGTGTGTGTGCGTGTGCGTGTGCGTGTGCGTGTGTGTGTGTGTGTGTGTGAGACTAGGGCCGTCTGGTGGCCTTGCCAAAGGCGGTATACCTGAGGCAGCTGGAGCGGAGTGCCGGGAACAGCGGCGACCTCAGCTGCGTCCACGTGTGCACGGGGTGCCTGGACCTCTCTCCGGCCGAAGAGCCGCGGCGACGTAGCCCCGGGGACGCTGCAGTTGCCTTGGGTGCCGCTGACCTCCAGCACTTTGCTCCCAGTGACGACCGCCACCGAGTCAACCCCCCCCCCCACCGCATCCGTTGCTCGCTGGGAGCCCCGTGTGTCCTCGGGAAATCCCGAGGTCGGCAGGACCCAAACTACCAGCAACTGACAGTTCCGACGAGCGCTCCCTTCTGTTTCTGATCTCTTTTCCCAAACGTGGGGCCGAAATGGAAAAGGATTGCACCCACCACCCCGACGAGTGCGGTGACATGTGCGACGCGGGCGCGTGCAATGCTTGCAGTAGAAATAAAAGCCTCTCCCAGAACAAGTACTCGCATCTTCAAAAACAGGGTTTGAAACAATCTGCAAACCCATTTTATCCGCCTAAAATCTTTGCAGCAGCCTGTCAGCTGACACGTTTCTTGCCTCCATAATGAATGAATGAAATGTAAATGAACTACCTGCAGCCACTAAACAATCCGGCCTTTTCCTATATTTGCCATATGCTCTTCAAATCCAAGTGCAAAAACATCTCAATGCATTCAGCAATTAGGCTGCTACTCCCTCGCCGACACTCGGGGCATCAAGCCAAACACCTGGTGGGCTCCCCAGGTCTGATGGAACCGTTCTGTCCTTGGCTGAAAATGTGCCGGGTTTTCTTCCCTCCCCGAAAGAGAAACCTATCCCCATGCAACTTGCAGGGGGAAAAATGAGACTCTGGAGGGGCTTCCCACTGAACCGGTGCACTCCTCACAGAGTTTTCCATTCATCCACTTCCAGAGTGGCTTCTGCCACCAAGGTACCGACTGACAGCCCCGCAAACGATCTGGGATGGAATTCCCACCTGCTCCCAGGTGCCTGGATCTCCGCGCGCCCTTGCCCAAGGCCGCCCGCCCAGGCTCCCCGTTACCTGTGCCGGGGTCTTCGGGCCATGGCGAGGCGGGCCGGGGCTCCCCGAAGAGCCCCGGGGACCGCACCGGTTGCCGCCTCCCGCTGCCCTCCGCCTTGCCTGCTTCCTTCCCCGGCTGCGTAGCGGCGCTCCGCACGGCCGGGGCGAAGTTTCTCAGGAGAAAGGGGAGGAGAAGGAGGTCACGGAGGAGGAGGAGGAGGAGGAGGAGAAGGAGGAGGAGGAAACAGGTTGATATTAAAGTGTAACTCTGTAAACAGATGCCATCAAACAAAGAGCTTTGGACACTCCCCCTCCCGCCAAATCTGGCGCCCCTGCAGTGCGCACGCGCCCTGCCCGCCGCCTCCGCGGTCGCCAGAGCTGCAGCCCGCCTGGCCGCCGCTCCCAGTCGCCTCTCGCGCCGCGGTGCAGCTCCTGGCGCGTAGCGAGGCTGGGACGGCGGGCGGGCGGGGAGCCCGACCTGGAGAGGGGTGACCCGGGCCCGCCGCGGCGCCTTTTCCTGTGCAAACCCCGCTCGTTGGCTCAGGTGGCGCCGACCCACGTCCGGTCCCGCTGATGCGGTTTTCGGGGGGCTGCGGCAACCGCGCAACGCGGTCACTCCACTCCGCAGGCTCCAGGGCTCCCGAGCCCGAACCAGCAACGCTTTTCCACTCACTGGCACCTGGATAGGTGGGGGAAACTCCTGCGTTGAGGGTTGGACCCCCCACCGGGAAAGAGGGCATTAATCTGCCACCCTCCCTCCCGTCCCCCATAGGAACAGTGCATTTGTAGGATGACCGGTTAAATAGAGAATGGGAACATACTTTTTTTCCCCCTAAAGATGTTTGGCTAGGTCTACTTTTCCACTTTTAGTTTTAAAGGGACATCTTAAATTCATTCATAAGTGACAAAGGATACTAAATACAGGACGACCTGTGGTTGTGGCCTTTGACAGATAGGGCCCCGGGCTCATCTTTCACTCTCCTCCCTGATCCTGCAGCCCACACACCACTTACATTTTGTTGCACGCAGGCCCTTCCTCCCTCTATTAGACACAGGTCCCGGCTCCACCCACCCCAGGCGGCGCCCACCCCTGGTACCTCTGCCTCCTGTGTTAGGCTTCAACATCACACACCTGCTGGACTTATCCACTGGATCCCAACAAACCAACCCCTAGCATTTCTCAGGAAATCTCACGTTTGATTTTAAAACCTAAACCCGGAGGGTCCAAGGATCCATTCACAAGGGTCGTATATCAGATATCCTGCATATCAGATATTTACATTATGATTCATAACAGTAGCAAAATTACAGTTATGAAGTAGCAACGAAAATAATTTTAAGGCTGAGGGTCACCACATTATGAGGAACTGTATTAAAGGGTCGCAAGCATTAGGAAGGTTGAGAATCACTGAGCCACACAGTGCCAGATGGAGTCAGTGTCATGGTGGGTGTGCTTTGAAGTTTTTACCAGCTGTAAGTCAGCAAAGGCATTCCTGTTTCCTTAACTATAGGTTCCCAGAGGAGGAAAGTGCTCCGTGCTGAATTTATAAGGATTGGCAATTGGGGGATTTCAGGGGAGTTTCAGCGTTACTTCTGTTTATAAATCAGTACCCTTGGGGATTTTTGGTTTCTTTTCATTCTCAATACACACCAATTTATTTTGCCTTTAATCTTTTAGGAGTTTGAGACTTCTGCTGACTGGGTTTGTGAGTGTCCCAAGTGCCCTAGCAGTTCAAACTTAGCTCAGAAAGCATTTTTTTCTTACTAAAAAAGCACAGTCTTACCGAAATGAGTCATAATTTTGTTAAATGGTGAGGCAAGCTGGGTTTCAAGACTTTATCTGGTGTTTGAAACGTTGCTTCTTAAAATTGGGTATATAGTTCAATCTTCATGAAAAGATTCATAACGATTCAGAGCAGTTTGGTGGCTCCTGAGTTTTCACAACCTTTTCTTCAGGAGAGAAGAAAACAGAGAACTGCTGGGGATGAGGGTTCGGTTCACAGTTCACCGTGGCCAGTCCCTTGCAGGTTCATATGGACGTGAAGTGCTGATGTTTAGATCCCACAATGAGCTTCCTACACACCAACATAAACATTTACAAATCTATGACAAACATCTAGGAGCTGCTTACCCATAAAGGAATGGTAGTCTGGCTTGGCGCTACTTTCTGCATCTAACGGGAATGGTTTCCCCACCTGAGTCTTTGAACCCTTCTTACAGTGATTTCACAGCCTCCTCCGCAAAGTTCTTAGGAGGTATACCTATTTTATGATTCATTAAAAAACAAACAAAAAAGGTTTAAGTAGAAAAAGTACTTATTTCACATTTTCTTTAATGCCTTTGTACTTTTTTATGTATGTGGCTTTGGGAAGCCATAATATTCAAATGTTACCATTAAAACTTCTGTCTGGGTGAAAAAGTGTTTTTAAAGTTGTTACAGAAAGCTTACTGTGGCTGTTTTTATGTATTTCTCCCTCCACTCCTAAGAATGGTAAACGTACTTTAGATAATAACTTTTTATTCTTGTCACTCTCACCTTTTATTCATTTAATTTGTTTATATACTCTCATAAACCAGGGATCAGCTGTGGCAGGACAGAGATAGGACTAAGTTCAGGTACATCCTCTTAGTTGGGATGCACCACACAGATAAGAAAATGTTTCTATAAAGGACGAGACGTTAAAAAGAAAAGTTTTAGACTTGATGGTTGCTCTGTATTTTCTTCCTTTCCTCGCCTTATTCTGCCTCTTCCTCTTTCTCTCCAAACCCTAATAATGTAAAACAACCAAACCTTACTCTTATTATTCTTTCTAAAACTCAAAGGTTGTTGTCCACTGGCAGGCCGTGCTGATTCTCAATCGTGAATGTGAATCAAGATCACTGGGTACACCCACAAAAATCCCATGGTCCTGATCTGACCCATAAGTCTGTTTCAGTGGGCTTGGGGCAGTACCAGATACCCCACATTTCAGCAAGTGTTCAAACAGTGTTCCTGGGAGACATCTCTGGAGCACTAGTGGCAATCTCAGATGTGTCCATATGTGTTCACCTTGGCTGGTTTTCTCCCACGGCCTTTCATCTCTCCTGTACCAAGTGTCCCAGCTCTCCATAGCTCATCTTCATAGGAGAGCTAGTGTCAGTGACCAAGAGGGCTGTGCCAACCAACCTATTTGCTTAGCTTCTTATCTGAAACACAAAGGAAAAGGAATCGCTGGTCCCTTGCAGGCCTCTGTGGTTTTTCCCTCTCACAAAAAAAAAAAAAAAAAAAAAAAAAAAAAAAAAAAAAAAAAAAAAAAAAAAAAAAAAAAAAAAATGCTTCGGAAGCATTTTTCCCTCACCCTCAACACTGAAGGGAAAAGGGCATCAAAAAGATCTGAATTCCCAATGCTTTGCTGCTGATCTTTAATATCAAATCAGCATCTCAAGGCGAACGTTATCAGTGCTAGTCCAGGGGTCCCAGGTCTCTACCACCCACCGTTCCCACCCCCTCAACCCAATTTCCTCACAGCTTTATTAAAAGAGAAATAATTATAGTCAATACCAAATGGTTAAAGTCCAGACAATTCTTGGTGCTGTCAGTTAATGGAGAACAGCTGTGGTATGTGTAATTGGAATCCCTAGGTTGGAGATAAACCTCATGCTGACTCCCAGCAAACATTTTAATCCTAACAATGAAGCAAGTACTGCCTCAGTGCACTATGGGTCACGGAGCCTCCAGAATGGGTGGTGATCACATACCTTGTTTGTTTCTATTCTGCAGATTTCAATTTGATTTATATGTCCCCATCACAATGCTTGAACTGAATCTTGAATCAAAGGTTTGAGTCTTTCTAGGAACAGGAAGGGGAAGAGTGATTTGGACAGAATAACTGAATCATGAATCACAGGACATGCTCCAAGCTTAGGGACCATGGAGCTGTCCAGTTAGGTGGTCTGAGAACTTTGAAGACCAGTGGTGTGTGTGTGTGTGTGTGTGTGTGTGTGTGTGTGTGTGTGTGTGCCTCTGTGTGTGTCTCTGTGCGTCTCTCTGTGTCTCTCTGTGTGTGTTGAATTGACAAGCTAGATTATAAGAGCTGTGCATTTGGAATATTAATTTAACACAGTAATTGTCCGATTGGAGTGAAAAGAGCCTGAAAGAGAAGAGGCCGGTCAGTTGGTCCGAAGGAGGACGATAATCCAACTGAAATGAAAAGGAGGAGTATTAGAGAGCATTGCCTATGCACAGCCCTTTTAAAGAGTCCGTAGCTCGTTGAAACAACTGGAGACCCAGCTAACAGACATAGTGAAGTCAAGAGGGAAGGAGACCTGTGCGTTAGGAATTTCAAAGAGAAAGCATTTTAGATTTCAGTCTGTTGAGTTTGTAGTTTCTCGTAGAAGAGATTGGAGCAACCTGTCCAGCATGCAGTAGAGGGATGGTGGAGAAGGTGAACCAGGACAGCAGGTGTTGGAGCTGAATGTCACCAACCAGTTGTTAGACAGGGTTGCAAAAAAGAGTAAAGCCCAAGGCTGGGGTGCATCTCAGTGAAAGGCATTTATCCCACATGTGTGAAGCCCTCTGTCAGATCCCTACACAAAAGGAGATGAATAAGTAACTTATGAGTAAACATCGTTCAAAAGATAATATTTAAAACTCACCACTTCCAATTTTAGATACGTTCCTGTGATGGAAACACTATACAACCTGCTGTCTCTTTCTAGTTCTGTGTTTATACAACATGCTGTCTCTTTCTAGTTCTGTGTTTAGAGAATTATCTTAGCTGTATTTCTGATACATTTTTGTGATGGAAATACTATACAACATGCTGTCTCTAGTTTTGCATTTAGTGAATTACCTTAGGTTGAAATTGACAATGGCTACAGCGCACACAACACAGAAAGTAGCACACTCTACAAGTAGAAGCTGTTTCCTTTGGAAAACTCATTCTTTAACATCTGTTTTAAAAAAAGCACCACACTCAGCAGTGCTGTTTTTAGAAGTTTGTTTGCATGAAGGCCACAATTACTTCCTATCACAACTTGCTAATATACAAACCTAATGTACAGAAAGTTGAGCAACGGAAAGCCATAGATATGTAAAAATATGTAAAAGGCTGACAGAGGGATTGAGACTAAGAAATAGAGATTAGGTGAAGATATATATTGCATATATAAAATAGATATTATATGTATTACAACATACATTATAATATATAGTATATATTATATGTGGAGTATTATATAGTATATTATATATGCAGTATTAGATATAGTATATATTATTACATATGCAGTATTATATAGTAGATAGTATCATATATTATATATAATATAATGTGTGATATTATATATTATTATATATAATGTGTGGAACTGGCATTGAACCTAAGACTTTGTGCAGATTAGGCATGTGTATTACCTCTGAGCTACATCTCCAGTCAAGATTTTTTTCATTTAATACAGCTTTGTTAACTGATTTTAGAAGACTTTCTTTTGTTTTAAGAAAAAAGGTGGGGCTGGAGAGATGGCTCAGTGGTTAAGAGCATTGCCTCGTCTTCCAAACGTCCTGAGTTCAATTCCCAGCAACCACATGGTGGCTCACAACCATCTGTAATGAGGTCTGGTGCCCTCTTCTGGCCTACAGGCATACACACAGACAGAATATTGTATATGTAATACATAAATAAATAAATGAATTCCCAATTCAGTATATAAAAAGAAAAGAAAAGAAAAGAAAAAAGGTGTTATAAGGCAGTGACTTTCAAGCATTTTCAGCTGTCTGGCAAGAAGCATGTCTTGGGATGATGCAGCAGTTGCTGCTCTTAGAAAGGTCTGGAGTCTCAGCGCCCCCATCCGTGGACTCACAACTACCTATGATGCCAGCTCCTGGGTACCTGATGCCCTCTTCTGGGCTCCCTAGGTACCTGCACACACATGCTTATATGCACACAGGCACTTACCCACAAACACAAACACACACATATATAAATAAAAAGTAAAATAAAACCTTTTCAAGAAAGAAAAGCATCTATGTCCTACCTTATAAGCACATACACTTAAAAATAAGTTTTAGGGCTGGGGCTGTGGGTCAGCTGTAGAGTGTTTGTTCTGTGGCTCCCTAAGCAAAATACATGTTTTACAAAACAGCACTTATCTGAGCTGTGTAGGTGGTGATTAACTCAAGTCATCACAGGAGAACCATCTAGAGTTCAGGCTGGTCTGTTCTACTTAGCGAGTTCCAGGTCAGCTGGAGTTACCTATGGAGACTGTGCCTCAACAGCCAAACAAAACAGAACAAATCAAGACAAGACAAAAGAGACAGATTCCCTATCGCCATGAACTCTGTTCTGGTGTGTCTGTATGCATTTGTCAGGAACCTTAAATTGCTTTTGTGCCCTATTTACAGATGGCAAACTACAGTTTAGAGAACATGATGCAGACGACGAAGGCCACATCTATTTCTCTTTTGATAAACCTTCGTTGCAAAGCTACTGAGTTTTCTCCAAGCCATCTTTTCAAAGCTTGAGGAAAACCCTAAAATTCAGTTTACAAAAGTAATTTCTCTCTCTCTCTCTCTCTCTCTCTCTCTCTCTCTCTCTCTCTCTCTCTCTCTCTCTCTCTCTCTCTCTCTCCCTCCCTCCCTCCCCCTTCAATTGCTTTCAGGGAGATCTTCCTCTACAAGTCTTTACAGAAAGCACAAGTGTAAAATAGCAGCTAAGAGCTAGTTAATGAAATGCAAGCTTCTGTTCTTAGAAATGCAAAGAGGGGCGGAGGGAACAGCGGCTCAGTGGTTAGGAGCAACGGCTGTTCTTCCCGGGGACCTCTGTTTGACTCTCAGCGCCCACATGGCAGCTCGTAACCATCTATAACTCCAGACCTTGGGGAAATGTTGACATCCAAGCAAAACACTCAAACATATGAAATTCATGTTTAAAAAGAAATAACTACAAACAAAAACAGCAGCAGAAAAAGCCAATGACATTTAGGGAACTTAATGAACAAAAAAAAAAAACAAAACAAAACAAAACAAAACAAAAAAAAAAAAAAAAAAAAAAAAAAAAAAAAAAACACCAAGTTTCCTAAGTCAAACCCATTATGTGTAAAGGCAGAATGGAATTTCTATGGGTGGCATATTCTATGCCTTCAAGCCCGGAGGATGCAGGCATGATGGTTTAAATGAGAAAGGCCCCCCATAGGCTCCAGCGCCGGACTACTTGGTCTCAGAGGCAGTGTTACTATTTGTGAAGGCTGAGAAGGAGTGGCCTTGCTAGAGGAAGCTTGTCACCAGGGGGCTGGCTTTGGGAGCTTCAGGCCTGGCCCTGCTTCTAGTTTACCCTCTCTCTGCTTTGCAGTCTCTCCAGCCGCTCTCTCCGGGTCACCAGGCCTGTGGCTGGATGCCGTGTTTTCCCACCATGATGGACCCTTATCGCTCAAGAACTGGAAACCAAAACACCCTCTTTTCCCATCAATCCCTTTGGGTCACGACGTTTTATCCCAGCAACAGAAAGCTGCCTATCACAACAGTGAAAGGGCTTCTTGTCTTTAACATTCTCCTCTTGAAATCCATAGGTCCTTGTTTCACCTCTGTGTACCTGACGGCGTTCCCATAGCTCCTTATCACGGATAAACACATGTAGAGTGTGTACTCAACACTACACACCGTACCAGCCATGGACTTTTGAAAAGAAAGAATGGAGCCTTTAGTTACCTAATTCCTAAACACACACACACACACACACACACACACACACACACACACACACGACCTCCTTTCCATCCCCGAACTACCTCACAGCCTCCTAATTACTCCCCCACCCTATGGCTTCTTTTACCGTCCAGTCCACATCCCCCTGCCTGATGGATCTCATTATAAGCACTTTCAGAACTTAGTCATCTGGGTAAAGACCTATAACTGGCTGCCTAATGTTGACAAGATAAGATCTGAACTCCTTAACTTGGCATTCCCTGTCTCGAGTTTGCTTGGCCTCTGTGCCTACACAACCTTACCCCCAGGGGTGATGGTATGTAATAATTGGGATGGCTCATGCACCAGCCAATCAGAAGGGGCTTCGCTGTGGACAGCCTACAAAGCTCCTCTGGGGACACTGGCAGAATGCCATTTTGCCTCACAACCAACTCACCATCCAACCTTAACTCCTACGAAATGTGTCTGCAACCCCCTAACACAACAAAATAAAACAAAGAAATCCTTAACGCTCGGAGGTTTCAGCTTCTAGCATGTCTTCGGCTGGAAATGCTGGCCTTCCTTTTTCCGGCCATGTATGTGCTGGTCATCCACGGCTGAGGCAACATAGAGAAGAGTTTATTTCTGCTTATGGTTCTAGAAAAGGCAGTCCGTAATGGCCGGGGAGTCATGGCAACAGGAGGCCAAAGCAGGAAGCAGGGAGATCACATCTTCAAATGCAAACACAAAGAAGACAGAACCAACTGGAATTGGGGTGAGACTATAAACTCTCAAAGCCTACCCCCTGCTGAAGTTCTTTCTCCAGCAAGACTTTACTTCCTAGAGGTGGCAGAGCGTCCTCAAACAATGTCACTAGCTGGGGTATGAATGTTCAAATACCTAGGCCTGTGGGGGGACATTTCTCATTCAAACCAGCTCATTCCTTGAAGCTCAGTTTTGCTGAGCTTTCCCAGATTTCTGTAACCCACAGTAGACCCTCTCAAGAGTGCTAGGCTAATCCTAACTTTGCTGTAAATCCCTGTGTGTCCCTCTCACCCCAACCCCTACCCATTTTTGAAACAGTGTCTATGAAGCCCAGGCTGCCCTCATACTCTCTGTGAAGCATATGACCTTGAATTTTTGATCTTCTGGCCTCTCCCCTCCTAAGTGTTCAGATACAAGCATGCCTTACCAGGTCTGGTTTACATTGTTCTGAGGATTCAAATGCCCATGTGCATGCTGGGAAAGCACTCTACCAACTAAGTTATGATCCCAGCATTCCTGCCTCTTTTGAGGCTATTTCTTCCCTTCTCTTTGTGTTTTTAATAATTGAGCTTTGCCAACCTCACCAGGAATTTTAACGTAAGCTGGATGGCAGGAATCATGCTACCTTCAATCTTTCTATACTCTCAGTTCCTGAACTTGAACACAAACACACACACGCACATGCACACAAATGTTTGCTGTGCTGTTGACAATTGACAGGGAACGTGTTGGGACTGCTTGCATATTTGCTTTTTTAAACATAATTCTTTAAAGGATTTTAAGTCATTTTTTTCATGTTTATTGTCTTCTTTTAAAATTTGTAAAGATTTTTTTTTTAACTTTCTTATTTTATGTGTATGAGTGTTTTGCTGGAATGCATATATGTGTATCACATCCATGCCTGGTGCCTGTGGAGTTCAGAAGAGGGTGCCAGATGCCCTGGAATAAAGTTCTGGATTGTTGTGGCACATCATATAGGCCCTAGGAATTGAGCGTGGGTTCTTAAAGTGTTTTTAGCTTTGGAGCCATCTCTCCGGGCCCTTATTTTTACTATTTTCTTAATTACATAGATGCATTCATAAATGATGATGGTGATGTGTATATCTATGGAATATGTGCAGCTGAGTGTGGTTGCCTGTGGAGAGGGGGGAAGAGGGCGTTGGATCCCTGGTGCCCGGAGTTACAGGAGGTTTTGAAACAGTTGGCATGGGTGTTATGAACTGAACTTGAGTCCTCTGTAGGAGGAGCACATGTGCTTAACTGCTAATCCATCTGTCCGGCCCTGTTTAAAGCACAATAATGCCTCACCTTTGGGTTTCAGACTTTGCGGCAGGTTTGGTGATACATCATTCCTTCATCTACTTTAGCAGGTCTGTTTCTCCCATCTACTGCCCGCCTTCTTCTGCTTTGCTTCGTGTGTTTGTTTGGTGCTGGTGGCTGAAACCAGAGCATTCCACACGTTAGGTAGGCGCTCTGCCACTGAACTGTCGCCTACTTCACCGTTGCCATTATTGCTCTTCCATCTTCACACAGGATTATTGAGACTGAGAAAGATGATGTGCGTTTCCTGGATCACCCTGATGCCTAACGGCAGAGCTGGAGTGAGAATCTAGGCTTTGATGCTAAATCCTCAACTCTAACCACGGTTCTGTGAGCGCCTCCAACTTTTATTGCCCTGTGTATTCTTGCAGTTTAGCCGGACCCACAGGTGGACACTATACTCTCCTCGGGTAAAGGTTGGTAAGCTTGGAGGTTGTACAGCATTGCCTATTGATCTAGGTAGCTCTGCTCCGTTTCCCAGCTGTCTATAGGGCACTGTCCTTTGGCAGTGTGATGTAGAAAGGGTTTTCTCTGAAGCTTGTTGTTTGTCATATCGCGTTTCTGAATTTTGCTTCACCCTCCTTCTCTGGTGTTGTGTATTCCTCTCCATTTATTTTTTGTAACACATCTTCACTTAATGTTGGATGAACTGTGATGTAAATGCGAGTGGCCATACATTTAAAGCTACTTACAAAAACTGATATGGGAATGAATGCCTGATTCCAACACCTGAAGAAAGGTTTCTTAGTTATAAAAAACCATTTGGTAAACTTGCATGTTTCCTAATTACTAGTTTGTCCTAACTGCTTGTGGGTACTATTTCTGTTCCTCCTCCTTCTCTTCATTCAAAGTCTAAGAAACATGATGCTTTTAACTCAAACAGTTCAATAAGGAAATAACCCTAAGGAAGTTATTATATATACTTTGGACCCTTCGCATTAAGTAAATGACATAATTTAAGTGTGAGCCCTGTTAGAATAAGGCCCACCATCACCCCATCCTGGATTTAAGCTTATTAGTAGAAATATAAAAAGTTTGCAAATATGTAAAATCAATACCACAAAGTTACAATGTGTATAGATATCACCTTAACTTTCAAGTAACAGTAGTAATATAAATTTAATAAAAAAAATAGCTTATGAAAAAAACTGTTTCCAGAGTTATCTTATTTTGTAAGTATTTGTTAAGTGAAAGTGTTTTTGTTATTTTCATAAATGAAGCAGCCTTTAGCGAAACTGCAGCCAAACACTTACAATCCTTTGCATGAAAACTTAGAGAAAATTCTAAGGCACTAACTCTCGCGAGAAGTTGAGGAAGATCACCTGATTTTATTGTAACTCGGAGCCCGACAGACACTTTGCCATGGAAAAGCAATGCTTTGTTTGGAAAAATTTTCAGGAACAACAAAGTTCCCATAACCAAGTTCTAACTCATTCATTTATTCTTGGTAAATAACTGGATATATTTATGGGGTAGGAGGTAGCATTTTTGCCATTTGGATAGATGTTTATGTTTTAGCGTAGATTGCATAGTTTTTTATTTTAAAAAGCCTTTGATGATAAGAGGTTGTGGCTCAGCGGATAAGGTTCTTTCCCTGCAAGCACAAGGACCTGAGTTGTAATCCCCAGAAGTCATGTAAAGCCAGGTGTAATAATGCAAATCTCCAATCCGGGTGCTCCTAAGGCAAGATGGGAGGTAGCGACAAGAGAATCCTCAGAAGCCCCCAGGTCAACTGGGCTGGCAGATGCAGCAGTGAGCAACAAAAAGAGAAACTCTGTCTCAAAAAAGGTGGAAGACCCAAGCCCTAAGGGAGGTCCAACCTCCACACATGTGCTTTGCCATACATGCACTTGCACACACCAACACACATACAGGCACACCTGAGAGAAATAAAGAAAACCCTTTGATATGTTCCTTTCTTTTAAAATAACAGAGCGTGAATGATATCATCCTAAACATTGAGAGCAATATATAAGAGAATGGTATATTAAAGACCATGACTTTTAGCATCACATTATCACACGTGTAGCTCAGGATGATGTCAAACTCACCATCCTGTTGCCTCTGCCCAATGCTGAGACTGCAGATCTGGACCGCCACGCCGAGCTACATTCTTCTTAACGAGTTGACATACCTGTGGATATAGGTTGTAGATGTTGCTAGGGTTAAAAGCATGGGGAGAATTCTTACCATAATGTTCTTAAAGTTACCCTTCAGTATGTAGAGATGGGAACTTTTATGAGGACATAACTTGTGGTTAAGATTCTCAAAAAAGTAAGCAGGCCTTTGCCAGAAACCTAAACACGAGGCAGAGTTTCACGGAGCAAAAACTGGTGGCACTCCTGGGTAGTGGCTTGTGACTTTTGTGCCATGTTATTTCTTAGTTGGTCATCTTTCGAGACTGTGAACAGCTTTTGCATAGATGACTCACTGAACTGAGCATGCCAAGTACAGTTTTGAAATGACAGCAGGCTGGCTTGAAGATACTTTCTCTCAGCCGGGGGCATTACCATCCTTCCGGTTGTAGTCAAGCAAAAGCTCAGAGCCACCCTAAACTCACCCTGCCCCAATGTTTAATCAAAAACAAAGGCATGTTGAGCTTACTCCCTTCAACTTTATACAGGCGTTTCCGTCTTTTTTTGTACCCCTGCTACCAACGACTTCAGGCTAGACTCTTACCAACTACCCGATGCGAGGCTAGACCTCTCGGAAATCATCCTCATAGACACTGTTATTCAAGAATAAGGAGTCCTAGTTTTAAGACTCGAGTTGCCCCGAACTTTGCCTGTAGAGATGACTTGACCACAGCAGGAAGTTCATCTGGGAACTTTTCAAACTAACAAGCCTCTTGTATTGCCTCCGTCAATGTCTCCTTCATCTTAAGAACCAGTCTCTATCGTGCTGAAAAGATGACAGATCCTAACTCCGTTCTTTGCATCCAAGAGTCTTCAAAATCTCTTAACATATCTGCACAGGTCTCGAGTCACAGCTAATATCCCCCCCCCCTCCACAACACCATAAAGCTCTGTGCCCAGGTACTTCATTTATTGATTTGTTGGTTTGTTTGTTTGAAACAGGATTTGGCTATGTTGTCCATCCTGGTCTCTAGCCTTGAAACTCACCTCAAGTTCTTCCTACCTCAGGTTCCTCAGGGCTATGATTTACAGGCAGGCCTTACCATCTGCCCTTCCTTATTTAGTGACAAATTCTTGCTTATTGTACTAGCCTTCATTAGAGGCCTGGTGCTCAAAATTTCTTCAATGACAAATTAAGTTCTTCAGTGACTGGCAAAAGAAAACTTCCTTTCCAATATTTGTTTGGTCTCCCTCTCCCTTTAGAAGAATGGTATTTAATAACATACATATGTTGCCAATGTTCAGAAGTCTGATTTGGTAGATCTCACTGAGCTCTGGGGATACGTATTGTCAATAGAATTGGGCGATACTGATGGAAGGATTACTATAGAAACACTGTACTTGACTGTAAGCTTCCTAGAAAACCGAATGCAGGGTCCAATTAACCCTTGTTAAACAAATCACTTGTCCTTTGTAAACATAGCCCAAATGTTGGAAGCAGTCAGTTTCAGAAACTAAAATTGACTTTGTATGTCTGTCCATCCTACCCTGCTTAAAGACTTGGAGTTGACATGGTGCTGTGTTCGCTGTGTTCATGTAAAAAAAATAATTATCACTTCTTTGGAGGTCAATAGCACAACTTCACTTGGGACTCGTGAATAGACCTGGTAATGGGTCTCCTGAGGGTGCTTCACCCTGCCAAACAAGCAAGGCTATGGCACTGCCGGGTCAGATAGATGAGGTTACTGAAGGGATCTGTTGGAAAGAAGCGCGCGTGTGCATGCGTGTGCGCACACACACACACGTGCACACATGCATACTTGAACACAGGCATGCAGGCACACACAGGCATGTAGATACACACATACACACAGAGGCATACACATACCAAATGTTCTGAATTTAACAATTAAGTGAAGGAGGGTTGGGAAATGGAACCATCAGCCCATGTATTTTTGCATAATATAATTTGGTCTATTTTTCCTGAGTGGTATTTACATCAAAATATTGCCACCATTCTGTATTGCATATCGGTAGCGGTCATGCTTCATCCATTATGTTCATCTGCTAGAAATAATATTGATACCTGTGCTTTGGAGGCTGAGGCAGGAGGATGCTGAGTTCCAACAGTTCATACTCAGCTGTATGGCAAGATCCTAGAAATAAACAAAAACAAAACAGCAAACAGACAAAACACAAAAATACAGAAAGGAAGGAAGGATGGAAGGAAAGACACAAAGAAAAAAGATTTTGCTTAACTTACAATTTATCCCAGGGTTCCTGAATCAGAACACACACCATCCAATGAAAATTAAAGTGTGTTTGGGTTTATCTGGCTTTGTGTGGAGATTTTAGGAAATGCTGGAACGTACATAAAATACAATAAATACGTGCAAGTTTCCATGGTTTAAGAGGGACCATTTCCACAGTGATCACAGGTTCATGATATCATTGACGGGGTAAGAAGTTGCGGCCATTTGTCACATCTCATTTTTACATGTGATTAGACAGAGAGTTAAGCCTGGCTTTAATGATGCTTCATGAAGCTAAAAGGCAGAAATTCAAATCCAAACCTAGTTGTTAAATAACTACTGAGTCCATAACTGAATCCGATGTAACCGACGTCAAGATCTAGTATTGGTTACATGCAAAAGCAAAGAGCACATGGAAGTGTTATACCTTGTGATTTTTTTTTTTTTTTTTTTTTTTTTTTTTTTTGGTTTTTCGAGACAGGGTTTTTCTGTGGCTTTGGAGCCTGTCCTGGAACTAGCTCTTGTAGACCAGGCTGGTCTCGAACTCACAGAGATCCGCCTGCCTCTGCCTCCCGAGTGCTGGGATTAAAGGCGTGCGCCTTGTGATTTTTAAAAATAAAATCTTAGTATTTCTTCCAAAACTTAGAAATGCCTACTTCAAAGAATTTACTTTTAAAGTGTAGATGTTGCTTTCCAAAAAAAAAGAAAGAAAGACAGAAAGAAAGAAAAAAAATGAAAACTCACGGTTTTTTTAAAAATAAGAACAACAGTTAACCTTTTCCACTCCCAGAAATACAGACTCGACTAAAGAGAATCAGAATTCTAGTCATAAGCCCTTATTCTCTGCACTTGAAGAACTGAAAGGTTTCTCTGTTATTTTCTGAAGGAGGGGGTTTCCTGTGTATCTCTCGTGTTCTGGGGATCTCCTGTCTTGGCTCCCCAGCAGCCTTTCTTTGCTTGGACCATCTTTGAGTCAACAAGGGCTTCTGTGTCTCTTGGGGGAGCCATCCACATTTCCTCTGAACAGAATCAGGGCACCTTTTCTTGGTACATGGCTGGGTGGAGCCATAGGTAGGTACCTCAAGAGGAGGCAGAAGCTGACCTGAAGGGATGTGGTGCTGGATTCTCAGCTGTTGGTAGCCACCCTGTCTGGAGGTCTTTCTTGCGTAATTTATCTCCCCCCACAAGTTTGTTTTTTTTTTTTTTTTTTTTTTTTAGATTTTTTTTTTCCACTTTTTACCTTTTGTTTTTTGAAAAGTTGTCTTTTGTGTTTATAATGTTTTGGCTTAGGGGTATTCGGGGCATAAACCTTAAGGGAAAAAGCTTGCTTGGTAGGAAATGAGAACCTGGGAGAACAGTTGTGTATTGTCTGTGTCCTCTGTGGGTTTTCCTCTGTCTTTGCCTCAGCCGAGCACTGTCTAAGGCGGAGGAGGAAAGGGCTTCCTAAGGACCACTCCTGCAATGCCAGGTATGACCACTAGGGAAGGAAGCATTGACCATTACCCTAAATCTGCAAGAAAAGAAGGCCTCCCCCATCAGTATTTCAAACCAGTAGGACAGAAAGATAAATGTATTTCTTTCGCTTACACAGAGATCCTGAACTTTTAAAAAAATCACAAATGATGTTTTAAATGGATTATTAATGCTGAGCATTTTATTGTAGTTCAATAAAGACCTCTGTGTCTCCATTACACAGACTAATGACACCTCCAGACATATTTACAGTAATTTTCCCAGCTGATAGAGTTTAATTAATGATATAAGGACATAATTACATGTTTCAGTGATCTCTCACATATTTACAGGAACTGCTGTAACTAGCTTAATTAAAGTAATTATGTAAATAGCTGATAATGCACAACAAATTACAGAAAAAATATCTCCTAGAGTCTGGTGTGTATCAGTGTCTACACAAGCGTAGAAAGGCAAACATTTACTCAGCATAGAGGTACATGGGCTCTTCACTGATGCCTCCTAAGGCAGGCAGAGTAGAACTGTTGGAGGTTTGGTAGCCGTTTTCTTCCTTCTTGAAGTTCTAAAGCAGAATGAAGGTCTGTCAGCGACGAAATTGCTCATTCTGTCCCCCCCGCTGGCTGGAGTTTCAGGATGAGTTTTGTGTCATGTGGGGCAGTGTCATTGCCTTAGCTGAGAGCTGGAGACGGTGCCTAGAGAAAGGCTTGACAAACCTCACGCCTCTCTTTCGTTTCCTTTCTTGCCTTTTCTTTATCTGCTATCTTCTGTTTCCATCACGGTCGTGCACAGATGCTTCTCTGGACCAGTCAGTCCCCCAGTGCTCTTGCGGTCAGCACAGTTTAGAATCAATGTGTAGAACCTGGAATTAATGTCCCACTGTTTGGAGTTTGGTCTCTGGTTGCCCACCACTTGGGTCTCTCCAGTGTTGTCCTTCCCCTCGAAGGGATCAATCAGAGTGATCAGCACCTCCATTTAGAGTGAATAACTCCACTCCTTTATCAGCTTCTGTGTCTCCATGGACTGATATCAGGCATGATCTCTCCTCTTACTCTGGAAGATGGATCTCACTCATTGCTCTCTTCTGTAAGAAGAGCTAAAAAATGTACATGGACCAAAAGAAATATTAATTTTTGCTAGACTATGGAGTCAAATTTTGATGACAGCTCTCTCAAGGTAATGACTTTTGTAGGCTTGTATATCCATCCTGTGCCCATCTTTCTAGCCTCCTCCTGTTCTAACCCATTTCCCATCTTCCCACACCTCTTCGGTCAGGTCAGACCCTCAGCTATCCCATGAACATATTCTCAAATCTATGTGTTCATGTCCCTTGCTGGGTTCTGCCCCTGAACTACACCTTTCATGAGTTTCATTTAATTTGACCTTCTAGGACATAGTCAAGATGAGAAATGTCCAAGACAATGCAATATCATCTACAAAACATTATCATCTACAGATATGTTGGGCTACCTTTATAGCTATCCCGGGGCACATGCAGTCACTGGGCAAGACCATGTAAATTTATCAGGTCTATACTATCATAAATTCTAGCTACCTCTTCTCCCAGCTTAATAGGAGTCTTCTGTGAACAGGACTTCTCTCTCCCTCTCTCTCTCTCTCTCTCTCTCTCTCTCTCTCTCTCTCTGTCTGTCTCTCTGTCTCTGTCTCTCTCTCTTCTTATATGTGCATGTGTGTGTGTGATAACTCTTGACTGTGGGTGCAGGGTCTGGCACTTCTTTACTCCCTGTCTTCTTTCTATCATGATGTTGGATATTCCTGGTCTTGTTTCTATAATACTGGCTAGATTTTATATCAACTTGACATAAGTCCGAAGCATCAGAAAGGAGAGAACCTTGACTGAGAGAATGCCTCCATAAGATGAGGTTGTCGCCCAACCTGGATGGCATTTTCTTTATTAGTGATTGATGGGGGAGGTGCAGCCCACTGTGAGTGGTGCCTCCTCTGGGCTGATGGTCCTGGGTCCTCTAAAACAGCAGGCTGAGCAAGCCAGGGTGAGCAAGACAGAAAGCAGCACTCATCCATGGCTGCTGCATCAGTTCCTGCCTCTAGGTTCCTGCTGATTCGGGTTCCTGACTGGTTTGAGTTTCTGCCTTGGCTTCCCTCAGTGGACTTTGATTCAAGACACCCTTTCATCCCCAAGTGGCTTTTGGTTATATAAGTGTTTTATCACAGCAATCATAGCCCTATATAAGACACTTATCAATCTTTCAGTAATTTGTCATCCATGGATTTAAGTATTTTTAATCAAGATCCCTACATGTACATGATCGCCATCTAATAACAACTTTGCAAGGCTTTTAACTGCTATGGGCATGTCATTCCTGTCCCAGTGTCTACAGTTACTGGTATCTGTATCACATCCATAGGAAGTCTGGAAACTACTTTTTAGACAGTGGCCCACAACCTGGGGGTCACAACCCCATGGACGGTTGAATGATCCTTTCACAGGGGTCAACTAAGACCATCTAAAAACACAGATAATGATTCATAACAGTAGCAACATTACAGCGATGGAGTGCAACAGAATCAATTTTATGGCGGGGGGGGGGAGGTCACCACAACATGAGGAACTGAATTAAAGAGTAACAAGATTAGGAAGGTTGCCAATTACTGTTTTAGGGAATTTTCAGACTACAGGGGACACAGGCATGTAAGTAAATAATTGCAAAAATCTTGTGATATATGTAATGGAGACGGATGTAGGAGTTACCAAAGTGGTTCATAGTGAGTAATGTTCAATTGTAGAATAACCAATACTAACTGGGAAACGGGATGAGGGGAGGTAAGATGAGAGAGCATCAGGCCATTTCCAGATTGTTTACTTTGAAGATAGCACCAATAACAACATCGCTGTGTGAGGGAACATTCTGAAAAAAACGTGAGAAAGGTTTGGAGGAAAGAAAATAATGTTTGGACAAGTGTGGTCTTTGAGATACCCATGAGCGATGAGGAGAGCGGCCCATGCGTTGATTTCATGGAACGGGTGACACTGAGCAATGAGAAATGAGGGATATTCATATGACCATGACAGTCATATGGAGTGTTTGCTTTTCCGAAAGAAAATGCAAAATGAGCAAACAAGAGCAGAGTTTCTGAGGCGAGATAGGAAAAAGCAACGGAGAACACGATATGGTTCTGTCGAAAAGCCTAAAGCTCCAGGTTCCCCAGACCTTGGGAATGGACCTTTTCAAGTTCTACCATCTCAACCTAGAAAAGATTCCACACAAACACAAGCAAAGGCCATTGTGAGCATGACATTTTATTTTGCACTCGCAGTAGGTGGATAAAAATATTCTTTCTAGGGGCTGGAGAGATTTCTCAGTCGCTAAAAACACATTGTTGTGCTCTTCCTTAGTCAGGGTTTGCTGTGGGTGTTTATCCCATTAAGGCTTCTGGAGTTTCTTTCACCTGCATTAGTATTTTCTGCTTGCTTATGATTCTAAAATGCATCTCCTGTCTGGGTGTGTCTTTGACCTCCAGATTCACATAGGTTAACACTAGATGCCCAATGCTTCTATCTACTGTGGCTCTTTCTGTCTTTCCTTGCTTGGCAATGGGAACTGAATTCTTCCAGTTAGAACGCTTTGTGGTTATCCTCTGGTTTCCTCCTTCATCATCCATCAAGAAACATGTTGGCTCCACCTTTACTATCAGAATACGATCATACCTACCACTCCTGCTGCCACTCTCTCTAGCATCAACATCGCTACCTGTAAGGATGCACTGTTTCCTGATTGACTGGCTTCCATCTATGCATCCGTAAGCGCTTTGAACCTGTGACTTAATTATGCTTGCCCAGGCCATTCCTAGCCCTGTGACCTCCAGACTGGTTCTGGAACATGCTACGCTTGCTCACCTAAGATTTATTTGCACTTGTTTGGTCTTCTGCTTGCAGATCCCCCCTTCCGTTCACATGGTTTGCTCCTCTACATCCTGTAGCTTCCATTTAAACTTCCCTTCTCAGTGAAAACATCAGCTCCATACAACCACATTCCCAATGGCCCTTCCATGCTTAATTTTTCTTTTCAGGACTCAAAAACCGCTTTCTCATGTGCTATAGAGTCACCCTTCTTTATTTTCACAATTCTTTCTTTGTCCACTGAAACACAAGCTCTATACTTGTTGTATATCCATGAGATCCACTTTCAAATAGTTTGGATCCAAATGGTCAGCAAACAGTGTCACAAGTCCAAGTACTGAACGAAGCCTCAATGATAAAATAAAGCATTCCATATTTTTTAAAAAAGCTAAGCAATGAAAGGTGAACTCCAGTAGACACTGTTGTGTTTAGGAAGTGGTTCATATCAGCGGCAGATGATGGGCGAGCATTCTTGCTGACTAATTTATTGAAAAGGATATAATGAACTTAGTATTCTCAAGGGTTAGAGGACAAGGGGCTGGAGAGATTAATCATCTGGAAAAGTGCTCACCTTGCAAGCACAAGGGCCTGGGTTCAATTCCCAAGCTTATGTAAAGATATTAGGAGTTGTGGCATGCTCTCATAATCCCAGTGCTTGCTCCAACTTGGTGAGTTCCAGGCCAGAGACACTCTGTCAAATAAGAAGGTGGGTAGTACCTAAGGAATGTGACTTGAGGTTCTCCCTTACTCCTCTGCACACACACCCCATCTACATGACATACGTGCAAGCAGACATAAACACACACGCACACACACACACACAAGCACACACACACCAACACACACACACACACACACACACACACGTACACACACTTTAAAGGTTAAGATTTTCATAATGAGACATGTCTGTAATCCCAACAGTTGGGAGGTAGAGACAGGGGGATAAAGAGTTTGAGGTGATCCTAAGCTGTATAGTGAATAAGAGGCCATTCTGGGCTTCATGAGACCTTGTCTGAAATGAGACAAAACGAAAAGAGTCAAAGGTTATGTCAAAGAACAGAAATAGAAGACAAGAAGCTTGTAATTCATGTTGTTTTGTCTTAACTTTCTTGGTGAAATTTCAGCCAATTTTTCCCCAAAAAGAAACTTAGCTCCCTAGGATCCAAAACAGCTCAAGAAGACATTATGTTTATGTATACACACATATGTGCGCACATGCAACACACACACGCACACATGCACACACACACACAAAAGGGGAGAGAGAGGCTGTGAGATTTTACATATTTTCGCCTCATTTAAGTAAAATAAGGCATTTAGCTGTAAAAACTGGTGACAGGAAAGGATTTGACTACAGTCATTGATGTTTCAGAGTGATAACGCAGAGGCATATTCTCTTCCCCCCAGAAGATATTTCCCTCTTCCTCTTCACCCCTCTACCCCCTACTGCCTAGGACAGCCTGGGGCCTGGGACTGAGGAGGGTGAGCTGATGCGGGGGGCCTTCTAACGGCACAAGCTGAAGGCAGAGATATTGAACACAGGGCTTAAAGAAGCTGTTATTTCATCATCGGTTTTGTAACTGCAGAGCATACTTGAGGAAATTAGTATCTTATACATAGACGAGTATGTTTTATTTCTGCAGAACGTGCTTGAGGAAAACTGGTATCTTATACATAGACGAGTAAGTTTTATTTCTGCAGAACGTGCTTGAGGAAATTGGTATCTTATACATAGACGGGTATGTTTTATTTCTGCAGAACATGCTTGAAGAAATATGTATCTTATATACCGACGGGTATGCTTTATTTCTTCAGCAAGGATTTTGTAAGAGAAAAAGGAGTTGCTTTATGAATAATTAGGAGTTTGCCATCAACCTGGTGCTGTACTAAACCATTCGAAAGACCCTCCCACACAAAGCTGCCCCCCTCTCAGCCACCCTGCTTCCTTTCAAGAGGTGAAACTTTGTCTTTCTAGGTCATTTTCTAAACGTTTCTTTTTTTCTTTTTCCTCTCTAAGCAGGTAATGGAAAAGAAGTGGGAGTAGGTTGACAGTGGCCACCGTAGGGCCACATTTGACTGTGAGCACGCATTTGTCACAGGACTTCAGGTCGAGGCTAACATGGTCGCTCTGGGTTTTTTTCAGGAGAGCGTGCACATCTTAAAGCAGTAACAGCAGCAACAAACCCTCTTGCCCCCAGGCCAGACTCCCCTCCACAGGCACGGGCATTGGGTTCGTTGCTACACTCGTGGAATGCTTTTTACTTTTCTTATGCCTCGTTCAGTCAGCAACCTCTTGCATGCTTCTCTGTCTTTTCATTGCCGACTGGAATTAACTTATGGCACAAGCACCAGAGACGTTCAAGTCATGTCACGGTAACTACTGCTTTGGAGAGAAATAAAGTTGGCTTCTTGTTTACATATAAGTCAAACATTTTAAATGGTAATAAACTCTGTATTTTCTTTCCTTAGTCCATTCTTTGCTAAAGGATTGAGAGAGAAGGGGAGGGGGATAAGTTTACATATAATTCCTGAAACTGTCTTTCTTTAATTGGAAGAGCAATGTGACTGCACATGGATATGTTCCTAGCTAGCGGATCTAGACACAGTCTTCTAGATTTCCTTCACAGTTTTCCCCAGCTCATTGCAATCTCCTCCTTTTTCATTCCTCTTCCTCCTACTGTTCCTCCTTCACTGCCTCCATATGTCTGTATTTGTGGGTATATACAAACTTGTGTCCTGATCTCTAAATTTGTTGTTAAGCAAGGATTCTACATGTCTTCTGTCACATGTATCTACTTTTTCTGCCCTACTTTTCAGCTACTTGATGCAACTGGTGCCTGATTCAGAAAAAAAAAAATAAAAATAATCACTCCCCCTTCCTTGTTATAGGACTCAGTTCATTTTCTTATGTTATGATTCTCTAGAGTACTTATTGATTCATCGGCATGTGCCAAATATTGGCAGGATCACGATAGTTGTACCAGAGTCTTCAGTTCAAGGAGTCAGGAATTAGGTGGCTGGAGCCTGCATTAAAATCTGTGAGATCAGTGTCACCACAGCAATGTATATAAGAACAATAGTTAAGGAGACAGAGAAGGAGGAAGGCGCTTGCTGGGAAGAAGGAGTTGGCCTTGGTACTAACTGAATGAATCTCAGAAGACACTTTGCCAGTGAGGAACTACCCTGAAGGAACAATATGGCTGTGTGAGTGTCCCTTACAGGGACAAGTCAGATAACTGAATATGAGTGGCCAGACAGGAAGTGATGCAAATGGAAGGGGTGGGGACTGTGAGAACTAGAGCCTATATCTTCTGGAAAGCTGAGGGCCGTTGCTTATCAGTCACTGGAAGATGCCGTGCACAGTGCACAAATATTAGCCAGTGTTGGCAAGCCTTCCAATTTTGACAATACAAAAGTCCTATAAAATGCCCTAAAATCTTCACTCAAAGGCCCAACGGATGGATCCATTGACTTCCAACTAGCCTTCTCCATCAGCATTACTCTCAGGTGGCTCGTTCTGGGCAGCAGATAAGCAGGTCCCGAGGACGGGAGAGCTGGCGGGAAGCAGTAGCACACAAAGATGCAGAGGCCATCTTGGAGACACTTTATAAAAAGGCCCACTGTCTCTTTGTTGACCGTTCGGGCTTCATTCTGGAAGTGACAAAGAACAGTAAAAACACCATGGTAATTAAACTTACCATAACTTCTGAAAAACATTGATAGCCATTGCATTTTCACTTTAAAAACTAAACATTGCTTTCTGTTCCCAGAGGCAGCGGGCACAGGCGTAGCGCTGCTACTTGTTTGGAGCTGTTATTCGCATGAAGCGCTCAAGAGCTCATCGAGCTGTAGGACAGCTCCGTTAGCTATCATCACATGTGTTTACACAGACTGTTGTTTAATGGGGGAATCAGCCCAAACCATCCCACTAATAGAAATCTTTCTAGCAGCTCCCAAATCTTATAAAAAAAGAAAGAAAGAAAGAAGCCTTCACAAAATAGGAAGAAGAAAGGAAAGGAAGAAATGAAGGAAAGAATGGAGGGAGGGAGGGAGCAAGGGAAGAAGGAAGGAGGCAGGCAAGCAAGCACTAGAGGAGCTGGGGTGAATTTAGTGGCGCAGTGCATGCCTTTTGGGCACAACACCCTGGATACCATCCCCAGACACGCACACCCAAAACAGAACAAAACGTGACATGCACAGGTAGGATCAATGCATCAGGAAGCAGCTTTAACTTTACCTAGCTATATATTTTTGGGGTCAGAGTTGGGCTGACGTCATGTCAGAAGAATGCGTTTAAGCTGTAACCTGTGCCTACCTGTGATCATGGCTACCCATCTGGCTTTGGCCACAGCTGTCTACCTTAGGTCACCCCTACCACTCCCTTCTCTCTCCTCAATGAGGTCTGATAATAAGAGGGCGTAAAGAAAAAAACATCATTATTTTCCACCACAGCTCTGGGCAGGCGCAATGTACTGCCCTAGCTACATATACCAACTCTGGGCTTAAGGGCAAACTCAGCATGTTTTTAAGATATTAATGCTAAATGTGGACTTCGGTGATATGAACCTTGTGCATGGGGGAACATGCTTTATTCTGATGTTTAATCCAATAGAAGCAGGGCATAGACTGGTTCTAGAATACGGATATGTTCTCCTCTGCCCACACACAGACAAACACAGTACCCATGTAAAAGCCTATCAAGGGCTGGGCAGTGGTGGCACATGTTCTTAATCCCAACACTCGAGATGCAGAGGCAAGTCGATCTCTGTGAGTTCGAGGCCAGCCTGGTCTACAGAGTGAGCTCCAGAACAGCCAGGACTGTTACACAAAGAAACCCTGTCTTGAAAAACTAAAAACAAAACTAACTAACTAACTAAAAGCCTACCAAGGGGACAAATAACAAACACAGAAAAATACACAAATGTGCCTGTGCGTGCACACACACACACACACACACACACACACTTCTTGGCATTTTAGTCAGGATCTCTGGCTTTACAGAGGTCCAGATTGACTTTGGGGTCAAAAGTTGAATTAACAACTAAAATTGGACCCTGAAAGTTCAGTTGATAGGGCCTTAGAACTAGCATACTACCTGTCCTAGCAAAGACAATGTCACCTCAAACTTCTATGAGACCGGAAGAAACAAGGTAGGAAAAGTTACTTCAAAGCAGAAGTCTGGATTTCGAGTGTTGAGACCAATTTCACAGGATGCTGTTGGTCACATCGTCTTCTTCATCCATCCTTCAGCTAGTCTCTTTGTGAGCTGAAACTCTCTGAGAACTTTATGAAAAGAAAAATCTCTTTACTTGCACCCTGGTGGCGAATAACCTTAAAGCACTCTGGAATCAGATGCAGTCAGAAGTCTGTGAGTTTGAAGCCAGCCAAGACTGAATAGCGAGCTGGGTAAAAAAAAAAAACAAACCAAAAACCGAGAGGTGGAGAGGCGTGACCTTTTCAGTGTTATCAAGATTTTCATGAAATATTATTGATAACACTTATTTTTACTGGTTAAAAAAATCACACTTTAAATGCAGTAATACAGCAATAGCAAATTCTTTATAATAAAAGATGGCCTATATACAAGGTAGCCTATAAACTGGACATTTATTTTCGTTCATTTCCAAGGAGTAGCTCACTTGGTCCCGCTACGCTACAGATGGGGAAAGTGAAATCGCTAGTCATCTTCAGCGGACCTGATGCAATGGAAAATCCCTGGCCTCCTGGGCCCTCGGCACGGTGCACATCGGCGGCCAGAGAAAGATCTAACTAAACCCTCACAGATGTTGTCCACATCAACCCAAACCTTCCATTTCCACTTTCACCCCAAAAGTGGAGTGCGAGAGAGATCCATAATTAGGGGGAACTTTGACACTCAGCTTTTCTGGTTTGCCAACTTCCCGGTTTTGACTTTCACGGCTTTTGTTATGGTTATCGAACTCCATCCTGGGATCATAGTCACACATTCCGTTCCTCCTGGATTATTTTTTTTTTTAAGATTATTTCTTCCTCTCTTCACTTGTTCTCGGATACTCGGATTTTTATTTATTTATTTTACCAACTCATTCTGTTTGCTTCTCGTTGAGCACTATATACAAGGGTCAGACGGCTTGGGTCTTCAGTTTCAAACACAAGGCTGGGCTTTCCCTTTCTCTCTGAGAGAGGTGAGCCACCTACTGGTGCCTTTGGGTATGACTGGAGACTAGAAAATTCTAGTGGCAGAGCCTAGTCAGGTTTACAAACACCGTCCTTACACGCTGTTGTACGTGTGTACAAACTAAGCCTATTAAGGGGAAATATTTTTAAATGCTGTGTTGTTTTTTGTCATTGTTTTCATTGCACTAGCAGTCTCGTGTTTATCAGGCATGCTCAAAGAGGAGGAGGCAAAAAAGGTTCCCGAGATCTGTGGTGTTTAGAGCACAGACAAGCAACAGGCTCCACACTCTAGGACACTCTAGATCATGGGAGTTTTTAAGAATCACGAAAGTGCAGCTCCTGCCCCTAAGAAATCCAAATGAAATGGTCTAGGGTGAAGCCCAAGTATTAGCAATCTTTTTCAAAATTCCCCCAGAAGATTCGAATATATCAGAGTTGAAAACAGCAATGATTTTTGAGGCATCTTAATGGTAGGGATCTTTTCTTACTCCACTTACTAAGCAAAGAGGTAGCATCATTGGGTATCTTACAAAGAAAAAAGCTCACGGGATAAGATTAAATAAAATAAATGTGGTTTTTAGAGAGAAATTGCTATGAACTGACTTGGTCGCCACGATCAAATCCTATCAGTCGCCAACTGGAACTGAAAAATTCTTTCTTAAGTTTGTGCAATCATTAAAAATATGTAGAATGAATCAGATAGACACAATTTCTTTCAGAGTTCTGCTTTCTCTTTCCTTTTCTGTGTCAACTGCAGCTACTTTGTCAGCTTCTGAGCTCTAAAATGTGGGCAGTAATGGCAGACACCTCCCAGGAGTTGAGGAGAATCAAGAACTTATCCCCTAGCGCTTAGCCCCGAGTCTGGTGCCAGCCGCAGCCGCTGGGAAGTTCTCAGAGAAGGCGGAGTTGTTACTGAGGACAGGAACTGTACCCAGTTGTCACTCCAGTGAATGGCATTGAGCTGGTCTCCAAAGGTGTCTTTGAAGCTTCGTTGAAGTCTGCCTTTATGTTGCTAATGCCTTCTTTCAAAAAACCATATTACACTTCACATAGTCAACTCTTGACTTGCGATGCATAGCTAAGCAGTTTAACCGAATTTAACTGCAATTTTACTGCCAAACGGTGCTTCTACGACTATGACTAGGCCAGGGCACAGCTCACATGACTGGAGAAGAATACACTGAAGCCTCCTTTTCCTCTGAGCTGCCTGAGCTACATGCTAATGCTGGAATATGGGCATGCTCGTCATAGATCAAGAGGTGTAGAGCATTGTATTTTTTCTATATAAAAAAAACAACAACACTTGCTAACAATCTTTAAAGACATTTTTAAAGTGCCAAAAACACATCTTCAGAGAGAACCTTCTACTTTCCTTTTGCCTTCTTCCAATTCTATTTGCGTGATCCTAGCCACCGTAGGTTTCCTGGACTGGACGGGCCCTGTCTTTTGCCCTGGACTTTTCCCCTTAGGTTCTAGAGTTGAACAATTAGAAGCACTGCCACCACTGTCCGAGGCCAGGCCTCACCACCCTCCAGTATTCTGGCTGCTTGACCTTGAGCTTCATTGGGGACTGAGGACTTAGTATATAGTTATGTATTTAGTATTTAGTGTGTGTTCTATGAAGGCCATTATTATAACAGATTTTTTATTATCTTATTTGTAAGAAGACCTTTCAATTTGCTAAATATCATGAACATCATCTAAAGGTTGGTACACTTTTTCACTGATGACACATTAGTATTTGAGGACTAAAAATTGCATAAGTAGCATTAAAAGGTCCACTTCTTCTACTTTAGATTAAATTGATTTTCATTGGATATACCTAGTTCATATATTCATATTCACATATCCAGATCAGGCAGACGCAGGCTATAGAGAGAATGGGAACAGGAAGATGGCTCAGTGGGTAAAAACACTTGCCACCCAAACCTGACAGTCTGACTTTGGTCCCTGGAACCCATGGGAAAACCCATATGCAGTAGTATCCCACATTCTTATTTTAAGACGCAGAAGCGGGAGAATTTGCTGGAAGCTTATGTACGTAGTGCAATGGTAGAAACAAGAGACTCTGCCTCTAGAACAAAGCGGAAGCAGAAAACTGGCTCCCAAATGTGTCCTCTGACCCCCACATGTGCACAGTAGCATCCATGTGTGCACATGCATCTCTCTCTCATACGTACACAAACATGCCACAAATAAGTAAAAATTTAAAAATTGTTTGGAAACTATGGGAATTTAACGAGGAGGTTACTAGCGCCCACAGAAGGCATTGCTATGTATCTTAAGACCAAAACCTCTTCAGGCATTTGGTGCGTGTGGTTCTTTACATGGGAAGCATTTGCTTGCAGATTCACATTCTGGCTCGTGGTGTATCAGGTTTGGAGAAGGCTGTGTGATGCTCATCTCTTCAGCCGTAGTTCTTACCACATTGTAAGTTATTAGGAGGCTAAAGTGTTGGGGACACAGCATGAACCAAGACAGGCATAGCCCAACCTGCTGGAGCATGCCATGCAGGAAGGGAGACAGACAGTAATCAGATGATCAATTGAACAAGTGTAAAATTATACCTGTGACACTCTACAAAGGAAAGGGGCCCAGCACAGCGAGAGTCTAGAATTAAGCACTTGACCTGACGCGGGGGGGGGGGGGGTCAGAGAATGCTTGCCCCTCAAAGTCATGGTTGTGTTGAGAGCAGATGGAGAACAGCCATTGACTAAGGTGAAAAGGAAGGGATGAGCAGAAGGAACAGAAAGTACATAGGCCCTGCTGCACGAGGAAGCAGATCCAGTAAAGGGAATTGAAAGAAAGCCAGGTGGCCAGGCCTGTGACAGCGTGGAATAAATGGATTAAGCCACTGATACAGTTGTATTATGAGCTGGCTTGTATTTATGTCTGAAAGTCAGTCCACACTCACGTCTTCTGAGCTGCACCTTTAGTGACATGAAGTTGGTAGCTTGGAGTTAGCTGGGTAGGGTGGGTCTCTTTACATTATAAAAATCGCCCAAGCCCTCACTTTGGGGTCAGTTCTTCTGTACTGGACAGCGTGGAGCTATTTCTATCATCAGAATCTGGCATGCTCTAGATCTGAGGTTCGCAACAGGGTAGAGATAAACATCTGGAGACAGAGAGCGCCAGGTTCTGGAATTAGCAGGCAGCCAATCAAGTTTGAAAAGTGCCACCTGGAGTTCGGACTTTATCATCGGTCCCTCTCCTTGACTCTCTTCTCCTCTTCCTCCATACTATTATTGAGCCTGGGACGGAAAGGGTGGACATTAGGGCTTGGAGAGGCTAGGAGGAGAGAACAGCAAGTCAAGCGCTTAGAGCAGTTCGGGCAAGCAAGTTCAAGGTGTGTGTGCTGGGTGCTGATGCTGCTTTGAGAAAAGACGGAGATGGCTGAGGGCGGGATGGTGGCTTGTGGCCTACTGAAGGTGGAACAGAGTAGAGAGAGGACAGGATACAGAGCCACAGGACCCAGAGTGCCTGCAAGACTCTGACTAAGAGGCAAGCTTCCCGGGAGAGCAGAACTGACTCACAGATCACAGCTAAGGTTCCCATGAGAGTGTGTCAGAGAACAAGAAAGAAGTCCAGGGTCTGGGGTGTGTGTGTGTGTGTAAAGGGGCAGTACTCTGCTTCCCAGGCATTCGGTCTTGGTGTTTCAATGATTTTATTTACGACAAGAGAAAGACAATGAAAGTCGAAGAAAGGCAAGGGACGAGCTCTCAGCAATAGGAGGATTCAAATTCCTTGAAATTATAGTTTGTCTTCACTTTAGGCCATAGGCCGAAGCGCGGATGTCTGGGGTTTTCAGTCTGCGTCATTTTACAGAGACAAGGTTTCCCTTCACCGTGGCAGGTATGCCGCTGAGGAGAGACAGCGGCTCTCCTGCTGCCATTGTGAAGCCCGGTTCCATTTACAACCTTGTGTTGCTGAGATTTCCTTCTTCCAGTGCAGACTCCCTGGCATAATTAAAATGAGATGCTCTCATCCCTCCCCTGCCCAGGTCTGGAACCCTGGACATAGGCATGTTGCTGCAGGCTTCCTGCCCATCACCCTGTTGTTCACTGCCCGCCCTCGTGGGCACAGAGGAGACTAAAGCTCAAGATCCGACCTGATCTCCTCCTCCATCCTCCTCCTCTTCCTCCCCCTTTCTCATCTTCCTTTTTCCTCTTCTTTTTCCTGTTCCTCTTCTCCTTTTAGCTAAATGCTCCCCGCCCCGTGCATGCGCATAGACTCTGACTGTGTTGTTCTTAAGAAAATAAATGGCCAAGAAAAATTCAACAGCTTTTTCCTTAGCACCTAGACATCCCAAGGCTCTCAGTCCCCTCTCAAACTCAGCAGACCTGCTCAAGAGATAAGACTTAATCTGTCACCCTTCCTGGAGCTGTTTGTGTTTACCTGGAGAAATCACACTGTTAAAGGGAAGAGCAAAAAAAAAAAAAATGTGAAAAGTGGGCCTCCCTGCCCCTTATGAGATCATCTCTTGAAGGGTTCTTCCTGGAGGCCGGGCAGGAGCAGAAACAGAGACTGTTCCTCAGGGTGGGGAGGTCCCTTTCTAATGAACTGAGCTCTGTCAAAATCAGCCCTGGTTACAGAGTGGCTACAGTGTGTCTCTACAGAGAGCTACAGATACAGATCGGCATATTGCTTTTTGAAGCACGAAGCAAAAGGAGCCAGCCTTCCCCATTTAAGACTAGACTGATAATATACAACCTTTTGCGGGTGTTGAGAGAGAAAGTTTGCTGCTTTAAAACGTGTGTTGCCCACTAACCGTGGACTCAGTGTTCACCTCTTAGGACTCTAGAGTAAATCTAAAACCACGAAACAAGATGCACAAGCCAGGCCTATCTTTCCTGAATAATGGGCCCCTGGGACTTTTAAACCTTTGTCTTTCAATATATCTAATTCAAAGAAGAAATGCCTAAGCATGTCATCTGAGCGGCTGGCCCTTGCTCACGTTAGTAGCTTAGATTTGAAGGCTTGGACAAGAACTTTGAGACAGTTACGTGGACGTCATAAGGTCATGACTGGGGCTGGGTTTGGAAATTTGATCTACTAATTGCAGAAATGAAGACCAGCGATCTGTGCAAATGGAAAGGAAGGCCAATTAGACATGATTAACATGTAGATTCAAAAATAAGATAGCACGGCACTCCACTGTGAGACTCTGCCAGGAGAGTTTAACAAATTAAAACGAAATGCAGTCAAGTTGAGACATCAGAAAGGCAGGTTATGCAACATCCTGCAAACGCCTCAAGACCTGCTTAATGGATCCTCATGCTCAGGGAAGATGGATTCCCTCAAACAGTGGTTTTTCTCTGACCTGGATGGCTTTCTGGAAGAAAGGCCAAGCATTTTAGTTCATTCTGGTAGCAAACACAGGCATGTGTAGCAAGTTTTAGAGGTACCCAAAGTCTTCACATCTTGTTTGCATTTAACAATATTTGTACAAAGGATCCTATGAGATCTACTTTCAACGGGCCACTTAGTAGCTAGGTATTAAATATAAATCCTATTTTGTGTCTATAAGAGTATGCAATAAGAAAACAGAAGTAAAGATCATAATTCCTGAGTTGTTTTGAGGTATCCCCTGTGCTGTTCCCAAGGTTTCATTTATACGAAGCTTTAGGCTGTTAGGGTGCAAATTACACCTCGCTCGAGGGCAGCAAGATTTACTTAATGACTATCTGCAGATCAGTGTAGGATCCTGAGGGAGGGACGTTATTAGAGTGCAGAGCAGTAAGTGCCCTCTGTACTGGAGAAAGCTGCCTGGGCCCTCACTGCTGCCTTTGATCTCAGGAGCCCTCATAAAGTCAGCTCAATTTCTGCCTCGTGTTTTATAGGGACTTTCTTCTAAGGAGAGCAAAACTCCGGGCAGACATTATCTAATTCCTCCT
The DNA here is from genome assembly GCF_903992535.2 of Arvicola amphibius. Taxonomy (NCBI): domain Eukaryota; kingdom Metazoa; phylum Chordata; class Mammalia; order Rodentia; family Cricetidae; genus Arvicola; species Arvicola amphibius. The sequence continues at coordinate 29,681,983 of NC_052054.1, forward strand.
CGTAACATTCAAGTAAGGTGGGGTGGGGCCGGAGTTATTATTCGCCAACCCACTTGACATGTGAGGAATTGAAATAGAATGGTAAGTGGCTTTCCCAAGGTCAAATGGAAGCAGAACAACAAAGAGGACTACTCCTAGGGTTTCCCATAGTTAGCCTGGAGCCTGACAGATCGGGCAGCTGGGCAAGGCGCCCTTGGGTTTGCGCCAAAGCATGGAGTTCACCCTCTTCTGTTGTGGACGCTTCATGTGATACTGGATGAGAGAGAGGTCGGAGTGAATTTCTTTCTCTAATATAGAGCAAGAGAACTCGTATGGTGGCTCAGGGCTTTAATCCCAGTATTCTGGAAGCTGAGGCAGGAGGTTCAACATTTCAAGATTTTATCCAGCCTGGGCCACATAGTGAGATACTGTCTCAGCAAGACAACAAATAAGAAAAGTACTATATCAGAAGTGTGTGCACCTACTTCCCAGTTAGTCTAGACGGTGCATTTTTCAGTAATGACACCTGAGAAGAAATACCACCACACATTAATGTCCCAGAGTTTATTAATGTACAGAGTTTATGACTGTTATGTTGAAACTTATGAATGAAAAAAGAAAGTAGCTCACCAATTGACTTTTTTATTTAAATTTATTTCACCTTTGGACTCAGCCCAAATTGTCTATCCCGGTTTTTTGTTTTCTTTTCTGCAGAAGTCTAAAGATTTCAATCCAAAAAAAGTCCACATAACCTTTGTTTTTTCTGTCATCTTTTACTTTATGTCCCTAACTTAGACACAGCCATAATTCCTGGGTCACACTCGAAGTCTCGCCTGTGATCCCGGACAAGTATCTCACTGCCACACAGCTGTCATTTCCTTCCTGTCTGAGCTCTCGCCTCACTTCTTTTTATCTCCTGCTTGGCCTGTGGTGCCCGTGATAAGTCATCACCACCAGACCCGGTGACTGTCACCAGGCATGAATAGCCCTGGGGCTGGGTTCCCATGCAGAGCCCATGAACTCTGTGTTCCCTGGAGCATTAAGTACAGGCTGGCACTGAACAGGAGTACAGGATGCTACCCCCTGTCTCCACAGATCACATCTTCCCATAAAGCAATTCTTCTTACATTTGTGTCAAAGTTTTTTGTTTTGTTTTGTTTTGTTTTTACTGTGACAGCCTCAGCATCAACGCTGTCCTGATATGCTGGATTAGGGTAGAACATTGAGGAAGAATTATTGTGGTACACTTGGAAATCCCTATTCTCTGATTACTAGAGATCTTTAGAGCAGATGCCACCACAACAGTGAAAACCCAACTCCCAAACAACATCATGCATGACTTGATTGTTTTGTTTTGTTTTTTTTTAGAAATTCTCCCAGGAGGTATTTTGAACTTTATTCTGTGTGATTCCTAGGCCTAACACGGACATCACTGAGTCGTTAAATGACAGATGAAGAAGTTAAAAGTTAACCAATTTGATCATGTTTTTAAGGTTATAAATTTTCTCGACATTTTCCACAGGGCACACGAACCTGTGAACTTAGTTTATTCAGTGAGTGGATGGTTTTGTACAACTGAACAAGTGTGGCCATCTACAGCTCCTCTTATCTATCAAATAAAGGTGAATGAAAAGAGAAACAAAATGTTGATCAATCCGAGATTGTGTATCTGAGGCTGAACAAGGTCCCTTTTCTTAGATGTCTGAATTTTATGACTCATATGGTCACCTTTTGGGGTAAGGTATATTAACTTATGCTTTTTTTCTTCTTATTCATTCCATCTGTTGCATATCCAAGTCACATTCAGAGATATGAAATTTATAGATCATAAACTGAGACTAATTGACAATTTGTTGTTGCTGGAACATGGGAAACAATTTCTTTTGGGGAGGTGAGAGTTAAAGGCAGCATTCAAAGCTGAATTGTTTAATTTCTGTCTGGTGTATATCTAAAAGAGTTATTTGACTTTTTGAGGTTTTTTTTCTCTATTTTTGAGATAGGGTTTCTCTGTGTAACAGGCTGTCCTGGAATTTTCTTTGTAGACCAGGCTGGCCTCAAACTCACAGAAATCCATCTGCCTCTGCCGCCTGAGTGCTGGGATTAACGGTGTGCACCACCACCACCAGGTTTGAGGTTGGTTGGTTGTTTGTTTTTTCCTTAGAGCAAAACTGAGAGAAAAGTAGAGTTCCTGTCTACCCTCCGACTCCACATGTGCCCAGTCTCTACCATTGTCCACAGTATCAGAGAGACATTTGTCACAGCTGACACGTCCTTACCAATCAGCCTCGAGTTCACATTAAGGCTCATACTCTTGGTGTCAGAGTTTGTCAGGTTGTAGAGAGGCATCTCCTAACAGTTGTCTGTGGTGGCATCATTATCCCTCCTCCTGCCTCTGATTCCTGGCAACTTCTGGTCCCCCTACAGGCTCTGCAGTCACACCTTTTCCAGAATGTTATAGAGTTGCAATCAGGCAGTCTGTGGTCTTCAACATTGTTTCTTTCACTTAACAGTATGCAATGTAGCTCAGGATCTTTTTGCTGGCACTGAATATTATCCCATTATCAGGATGTACCATACTATGTCAGGACATCTTGGTGCCTCCTGAATTGAGGCAGTTTGGAATAAGGTTGCCATAAACATTAATGTAGAGATTTTTGTGAAGACACATTACCTTTTCTGGCTTGAAATATATAAAAGATTACTTACTGTTCCAGTCTTAAAGTTTTGAAGGTCTGTTAAGTTATGCTTGAGACTTTTCACAGAGCAAAGTATTTATAGAGCTTGAGTGTATAAATTAACCAAACATCACCATAAATGGAAACTTGGCTAAAAATACAAACTCTTGAAGAATTTCTGTGTTCAAATCAAAACCCTGAAAAATATGAGATTTTTTTGTTATATATGTAGATTATCCTTAAAGTGGAAAAATTGACTATGGTATGTCAATTCTTTTAGTGGCAAAGGAAGAAAGAAAGAAAGAGAAGAAAGAAAGAATATTTTTCTTTCTTTTTTTCTTTTTTCTTTTCTTTTTTTTTTTTTTTTTTTTGATTTTTTGAAACAGGGTTTTTCTGTAGCTTTTGGTTCCTGTCCTAGAATATCTTGTAGATCAGGCTGGCCTCGAACTCACAGAGATCCACCTGCCTCTGCCTCCCAAGTGATGGGATTAAAGGCGTGCGCCACCACTGCCTGGCAGAAATAATATTTTTTTAGGTCACTAAAAGAATCAGAATCAGAGCAAATGTATTAAAATTTTGCCTCCCTAAGAAGAACAGATGTGTAAGACTAGAGGTGGGGAGATCTAAAGGTTTAAAATTAAATTCGTGCTCATAAACTTTCCAGAATCTTTCTCTGGACAAAGACTCTTAGGGAAATTTTGGAGTTGTTCTGAACTGAAATTCGAAGGTTGCCTTGCCCCCCTCCTAAAGGATGTGTGTGTGGAGGAGTAGGTGTTGGGGATGCAATACATGTGGACCCTTACCCTCTGGCTGTTACCTAGAGAGATGGCTAACTGACCAGTTTCTTAATTGAAGGTATAATAGCTATTAACCTTATTTCGTTTATTTTTTTTTCTTTCTCCCAGGCTTTTGACTAGCAAACTTTTCTAATGCGCATGGCAGAGCCCGGTCACAGGAGCTGTACTGCTTGGTTAACCCTGACTTCCCACTAGGAAATTCATCCCCTGGGCTGGGGAGGTGGTTCAGCACTTAAGAGCATGTGCCCGACAGTAGTGGCACATACCTTCAGTCCTAGAACTCGGAAGGCTGAGGCAGATGGATCTTTGTGAGTTTGAGGTCAGCCTGGACTGCACAACGAGCTCCAGGAGAATCAGGGTTACACAGAGAACCAAAACAAACAAACAAACAATCAATCAAAAAACCCCTAAACCAAAACAACAACAACAGTAACAACAGCCACAACAAAAAGATGGGTTGCTCTTTCACAGGGCCAGAGTTCAGTTCCCAGACCACAGCAAGGTGGCCCACGACTCCCGCCCGGGGGCATCTGACACCCTTGGCCTCAGTCAGCACCTATGCTCATGTGCACGCGCCCGCACAGATGCGTATATATAATCTAAATAAAATTTAAAAACAAATAAACAACCGAGAAAGAAAGAAAGGAGTTCACCCCTAACCGTTATTTAGAATGAGAAGTTTATCTTTCTGGCCCACTCAAGACTCCTATCAGTACATGGCTTATAAAGGAGTTAAGGAAACTCAAGGAACTTCAGAATGTCTGTAAGCTACAGTACCAAACAGAAGGCTCTGGATTGGGTGAAGGAAGATTCATTCTCTCTCTCTCTCTCTCTCTCTCTCTCTCTCTCTCTCTCTCTCTCTCTCTCTCTCTCTCCCAGTGCAAGAGCAGTTAAAGTCAAGTCACAGCCTGATTGTCTGGGAAAGTACGGTTTAGCGGTCTCACAATTACCCCTGTTGTTCCTCCGTGGGAGAAAGAAGAAAAAGCCTTTTTGTTGTTGTTGTGTCTTACTTTGACTTTAAGGACGGTTTCAGCAAGCTCAGGAAGAGGAAGTCATCGATGCCAAGTTATCGCCGGTTCTTGTGGGTGTTCCTTCTCGCTCCCCTCCAGAGATGGGAATTTCCCTGCCTTTCTCCTGCCTCGCCACCTGCCCCCACGAAGAGCTCTGGGGAACAGCTTGCTCACAAGCCGAGCTCTGATTCCTTTTGGTGGGATCCTCCATGCTTAACTCGTGCGTTTTGGGGTCATTGAATACAGTAAGCAGCCCAGGCAGAACTCCTTCCTTCAAAGAATTGTTTCCCCATGTCTCTGAGGACTGTTCTTCATAGGCTCAAAAGATTTTCTCATCTGTTTATTTCAACATCAGGGTACATGGAGATAGAGAATTTTATTTTGTTTTATTCTGTTTCTTATCATGGTGGTGCTTTGTGTAGAATCCAAGTCTTCGTGCCTGCTAGATACATATGCTACCACTGTAGCCTCAGATCAATTTTGCAATCTTAAATAAACACATATAGTCTTATAAATTTAGTTTCATAATTTTAAGGCTGAAATTATTAGGTATTTTATCCTTTATTCTAGCAAAACAGAATAAAATATAAGGTTGATTAAAATATCCTGTTTTCAGGCTCCTTATTTACTGGCCATTGCTAATATTACTAAGGACTAACATTTTCTGTCACCTGTGATTATAGTTCCTTTTTGGCTCTAGTATTTCAAAAAGTCATTATTATGAAAACCATGGGGATTCCCGCCCCTCCCCTTTTCAAAGATAGCTGCAATTAAAGATAATTTTAATTCTGAGTAGTATTAGTGTTCACAAGATGCCTGTAGGGGAGTATATCGCTGGGCACATGCTACAATTGTCCACTCTCTGTTAGTCGAGGATAGAATACACAACTGTGTTTGTAAGGTGATACTGGTTCCGCTCTGTAATATAGTGTAGCCCTAGGGTCGAAGAAATGGGCACATGCACCTTCAATATTTATTCCTTTGATAGAGCTGAGCAAGGCATTGATTGGTGTTAGCACTTACAGATGATGTACACCTACACACATGTGCTTAGTAGGGCTCATAGGGCACCAAAACTGACCGTATCTGTGAATATAATTTTGGTATTTCTTTATCATGATACAATACATACTTATACTTTTATTTTATTTTATGGATATTCATGGGTTCCCTGCATGTCTTATGTGCATCATGTGTGTGCCTGGTGCCCTTGGAGATCAAGAGACACTCTGGAATGAGATACATTGGTGGTTGTTAGTCAACACATGGGTGCTCAGAGTTGATTCTGGGTTCTCTGCAAGAGTTGCAAGGGCTCTCAATCATGGAACCATCTCTCCTGCCCCACAGTTTTATGTGTGTCCATATATGTGTGTATGTGTGCACATATATGTAGGTGTGCACACATGCATATGTACTAATGTGCATATAGGCCAGAGGTGAACATCTTGAGGTGTGCCCAATTGTCATTCACTCTTTTTCCTTTCCTTTCCTTTCCTTTCCTTTCCTTTCCTTTCCTTTCCTTTTCTTTTTTTTTTTTTTTTTTTTTGAGACACGGTCTCTCATTGGCCTGGGATTTACCAATTATATTAAACTAGCCTCTCAGATCTGCCTACTTTTGCCTGAGATTACAAGTGTGTGCCACGACACCTGGGTTTTCATTTGGGCTCTCAGGGGTGAATTCAGTCCTCATGTTGGCACAACAAGCACTTCATTGACTGGGCCATCAACCAATCACTTTATTTACTTCTTTACTATTTACTTATTCATTTATAGGCAAGGTCTCACATAGCCCAGGTTGTTCTCAACTGACACTGACCTTGAAATGTGGATCCTCCTGCTAGCACCTCCCTAGTGCTGGGATTGCAGGTGCACGCCACCGTTTCTAATTACTATGACATTTTCTACATTGATTCAGATATTTAGGATCACTGTATTGGTGATTTCTCAAGACTACTAAGTCTACGGGAACCCCTCTTCATCTTGTACCCAAGGCAAGTGCCTCCTGGCCCCAGAACCCTATATTGCTGTGTTTCTATTGGTTCATCTCTGACTGACCGCTTGACCTGCTAACCCAGTGTGGAACCAATGTTGTCTGAGTGATGAATCCTGCTGCTGCTGACTAGGGGACAGTTTGGCCAGATGTCCCCAAAAGAGCAAGTCCAACAACATTGACTAAGAGGCCATAAAAATGTACTTCATGACCTCTTCTGAGAGATGGGAAGAAAAGGCCACTACACTGAATAACCGGCTCATCATTCCTGTAATAGCATCCACAGAAGCATCTTTCCTTCTCTGTTCTGTGTTTTCATTGGCAAATTGTGTTCTTTTGCAAATGGACACTCATATATGATGTATTGCCATGACTCCCCTCCTCACCCTCTCTGGTTTCTTTCCAACTCCTATCAGCCACATCCCCTCTCTCTTTCCCTCATTTTCAAGCTGTGGATTTGTTAGTGCCCCACAGGATTTAACTAGGGCTGTCTATGTGATCTTGAGTTGGGGACTGACCCTTAGAAGCTAGTGGGCTGACTGGGCTGGTCTTCTTACCGCCACCATCAGGACTGAGTCAACCACCGTACTTAGATATGCACTGCTTTGCTCGGTCCTTCCATTAGGGGGAATGTAAGAGTACCCATTTCTCGATATTTCTTTGAAGATAAAGTGGATTATTTCACATACCTTGACAATGCTTTGCTAGAAAACTGCCCAAGGCAATGAAATGTGAATTTGAAAATGGGACACGGTCAAACCCTTGTAGGTCAGAAGTGCAGAGACTTGATAAGAGAAAGTGGAGCTCTTTGTGCCACGTGCTTCCTTGATCACCTGGTGTGGTAACTGCAAAGGGGAAAGGCTTATTTTGGCCCATGGTTTCAGAACTTTTGCCACATCATGGTGGCCGGAGCATGGCAGAGAATGAGAGCTCACCTGCGGCCAGAGAGCACGGCAAAGGGATTGTCCATGTTCAGCCAGCCTTCTCCTTTCCCTGCTTTTATTCCACCCTGTCTCAGCCCATGGGATGGTGCCACCCACACTCAAAATGGGTGTTTTTCCTTCAGTTAGTTCTCTATGGCACTCTGATGTGTGCCTTAGCAGTCAGTCTTCTGCATGCTTCTAAACCTAGACAAGATAACAATGAGAATTTTAACCATCACAGTCCGTCTCACAAGATCTAAGAGGCTGCCTGATCCTATCAAGACATGGACGGTCCTAGTGGAGAAAAGGCAAGCAGTTAATCTGCTAGCTCTTTCTTTTTTCTCATTGGTTGAAGTCATCCCCTGTAACATAACCTGACCACAGGTCCACTTAAGGGCTCTAGCCTCAGTCAGAGTATACAAGGTGTATCCAGCTAATGCTCAGGTCCAGTGGCCTCTCCTGCTCAGTCCTTCTCAACCATGAGGACACTGAGGGTACACTTTGTAGCCTCAGAAATATTGCGAGCCCTAATGCTACAGTATGGATCCTTCTGAACACACACAACTTACAAACCAGCCGCTGTTCCGCCAGGAGCATAATCTTTTGTGTTTGAGGCATGAATTCATTTTCACACTGCCCGATCTCTATGTGTCATACTTGACTTTGAGATTTCCTTCTGGTCACTTGAAGTTTCAACTTGAATGTCAAGTCTTAGAAAGTCCTGATGGTTGAGACAACCTCCCTCCCTCATGCGCAGAAGAAGAGTGCACTGCACCCTACAGATGAAGACATTTTTGCGTTAGGAGAGGAGAGGATGTGAACTGGGGCCCCACATCTCGTTCTCACACTCTTAAGCCTGGCAGCTCGTAGCCAAACCACAAGTGGAACTAATGTCTCAGTATTGGCTTCCCATCACAACTGACCTATTATGAATTTGCTTGGTCCTTGTCAATGTCAAAGTTGGCTTACCCAGGATATGAAAAGGTGTTATCTCTCTTCCTGTTTCTTTCTCACAATTCAAGTTATGAATTTGAATGCTTGCCTAAAGTGAACGTAATGCTGGCTATGGAGCTTGGATTAACAGAAAGCAGTGGCGTACATCTGAAGGGACGCTTTTTGCGTCAGCTCTTGTGTCTTCATTTCTCAGCACCTCTCTCCCGGGAACTTGTGCGGTGACCCCAGCCCCTCCCTTGGGCTACCACAATCTCACCTCTGTGCTGCAGATCTTTGTGTCATTTATGGTTTCTTATCCTCTTTGGTCAACACATGTCAAGTTATTTACATGTTTGAGAAGTCCCAAGATAGCTGAAAGAATGCTTGGTTTAAAAAAAGTACTAGAATTTTCCCTTATAATTACTGTTGAAGATAATTTAGGAATTTTCTGGGGAAAGGTTATTGGCATGTCACTTTCCTGAACTCTAAATGGTCTTTAATCCTTCTGCTTCCTTTATGGCCCGCTTACCAAGTAACTTCTTTGTAGGGGACAATGATCAGAGCTGACGTCTTTAGCTACACTACACAAATAAATATGCCCAGAGTTTGGAAGTAGTAATACACTCCTGTTATCCCAGTTCCCAGCTCACAGGAGGCTCAGATGGGAGGGTTCAGGGTTTAAGGTCAGACTGAACTACTAGGCAGAGAATTTCAGACCAGCCTGAGATGTACATAAGAAGACTCTGTCTCTAATATCCAGACAGGAAGTAAACCACTCATGTGGAATGGCCTCGGCTTTTGAGTAGCCAGCCATGTGTATGGCAACTTGGTTGTGGTCATCCGGGGTCTGGCTGGACCTTAACAATATGCAATCACATGAGATACATCTTTCTACCTCAGAATCATTAGAAAGGTCCTGTCTTACACAGAGAGCTGCAGTCTGCCTCCTGGTATTTTGGGACCTCTGGGTCTTGTTTGTACAGCAAAGCAGAGTTCGCAAGTGTTTTGGGTCAGTTTACCCACGGTTCCTGTGGGAATGCAGCTTTCCCTACCTTCCTCATCACAGGGCCTTTTGAATGACAGTGAGTGTCTCCACTATCCTGAATTTCCACGTTCACTTTTCTGAAGCCAAATAACAAGGTTTATGTCCTTAACACACACCCGCATCCTCCAGCTAGCTGAGAGAAGCTTAGTTCTTCCTTTGTCATCATTTTCTCTAGATCCAGTCACGTCCATTTTCCAGCTGCCCCTCATATGAGATGGCTTCAAGTTTTATTCTTTGCAAATAAGATTTCATTTAATTACAGTGTCTCCTAGAATGGATGTTTGGAACTGATCGTAGAACTTCAGATGAGTCCTGACAAGGAAGGGAGGAAGGATGGAATAACATCCAATTCCTCCTTTGAGAGGAAGACATCGTGTTTACTAGAAAGGAAATCATTCATAAACTCAGACACACTTACTTGGTTAAAAGGTTTACTGGTCACGGATAATTTGGACTATGGAGAAACTGTTCAATTGTCCATGGAACTTTAAATAGAAGGCTATTGCTGAGACAGCTTGAGCACTCGGTATGGTAAAACTTCAATCCCTTAGGTGGCCAATTTTGCATTTTTGGTAGTTGGAAAGAAGTTAGGATAAATTCTTAGAACAATGAAATCCAGAGGATATTGATGGTAATGTTTCTGAGATTTCCTTCCTGCCTTAGAATAAGGTTCAGACCAGACTGTGATAAAGATTGTCTTTGGAATGTTTCTGTTCAATGAATCCAGTAGGTAGTAATTGTAATAAAAGACAGCAGGGTGATAAGATGTATTTTGTTGGCAGTATGTTTATCACTTAGTTATGTAGTCTACCTTACATATTAGTAAAATACTTCTTGATATTTTTGAAAGTGTCTTTGGGAGGGTCCTGTTTGCTAATTAATACTCCTTTGGGCCTAATAGAGTGTCATTAGCTAGATGCAAAACAAACAGAATATTTATTAAAATATCCTTCAGAGAACTCACAGATTGCCTTTGTTTAGCCTGGTTTTCCCCTGATCTTGTCTGAGTTGAGTCAGAGAACCTGCAAGCGAGATGTACCAAATGCTCTCCTTGTTGCAGTGATTGAACACCTGACCCCCAAAACAACCAGACAAAAAACCAAGGATGGAGGTACTGAGAGAGGGAGGAAGGGAGAGAGGGAGGGAAGGAGAAAGGGAGGGAAGAAAGGAGGGAGGGACAGAAAGAGGGAGGGAGAGAGGAAGGGTTGATTTTGACTGGGTAGGTACACAGACCATCACAGCAGGGAAGGGCATGGCTGCAGGATCCAGATGCGGCAGGTCACTAGTCCCAATTCATTCATAGTCAGAAAGCAAAGAGGAGACAGAAAGTGGGAACAGGCTATACAACCTCAAGGCCTGCTCCCAAAGAACCACCTCTTCCAGTGAGGCTCTGTATTCTAAGGTTCCACAATCTCCAAAAACAAAGCCACACTTGAGACCTAAAGGTTCAAACACATGAGGCTATAGGGGGACATTTCACATTCAAACCACATCAGAAGCCTTGGTAGACTAGCTACGGGTAATTATCTCTCTAAGAAATTTATGACATTTATATCTTTGTCCTTCACATTAAAACCTGGGGACTATTATTGGCTGTGTGAGGGTGTATATACAAAAGCAAAACACAGGACAACTTGTAAATCCTTCCCACAAAGTCATTTGATATTACGTATAGGACTATTGAGGAAATCAACTCCTAAGGAGTGGAGACACAAACTTTCCTGACTGTAAAGTAGCAGTAGGTCCCTTTGTTCTGCTCTACTCTGACAAATTCTGTCTCCTTCATGGCTTCTCTTTCTCCTCCCCAGTCACTTCCAAGTTCCCCCTACTTTCCTCTGCCTCTCTTTTGCAGAGTTTATCCATTCCCGTTCCTTCCTCTTACCTTTTACCAATGACTTCCCAGTCTTTAGCTATGATTTCTGTGCTCCTGCTCACACATAGCGATAACCTTATTTCATCCTTCTAACAACCTTGTGAAATGTCTTACATCATTCAATTATGGGTAAACTGAGACTGCATTCAATTTATATTTAGCTTTAACCCAAAGTCAGTATTGGTTATGAGAATAATTTGAGGGCCACTGCAATGTCTCTATGATGTTTACAGACTATATCTGCTTTGCCTCCACATTTGAACTCTATCTCCTAGAGAGTAACCCTGAAATAAACATTTGTGGATGAAAGGTCAGATGTGAACTTCAGGGAGGTAGTGGGGAGTTAGTTTGATTTGAGGGGTTCAAAGACATTAAGTAGGTCAGGAAACCCTTTTAGTGAACAGGGAATGATATATGGTAGTGTGGGGTTGGGATGGGGGGAGGGAGCAATGGTTCTAGTCTGCAGGACACAAGGAAGTTATTCTGGGCAAGAAAAGCTTTGTGGAGCTCTCCTGTCTCTTATGTTAGCAGACTTTGGGGACTGACTGGCCTTCTGGAATTCTGCCTGAGTGACCTGGTACATGGTATCACCATCAACTCAGTCTGGGAACATAAAAGGAAGATATTGGGGTCTCTGAGCATTCTAATAACAAATTAACCTTTTCCACACACTCTTCTCATCATGTTACTTTAATCATTCTAAATCCATAATGACTTTCTCCTGCACCTCAAAACCAGTGCATACTTTTGTCTTGATAGCAAAGAACTCCTTTGAGTACCAATTTAGTACCAACTGGGTTATAAACCCATGATGGCCTAAGAACATATCACATGGGTTTCTTGTTGTTGTTGTGGCTGGCAGTTATAGTGTCTAGGTGAATAGCAATGTGAAACATCATTTTGCCTTTGAAATTCTTGATTATGTGTGTGGAGCAACTTAGAAAGACAGCGGTAGAATTTGTTTTCATCTGAATTTCTACTACAGTTCATCACAATAGCAAACACTGACACTTAGTGAGGTTAGCATGATGGACATTAACTCTAAGTTCTTTATGTCCATATTAACTCATTTAGTCATTCAGCAATTCTATATGATGGATATTAGTATTATTCTCATTTTACAGATATGGACACTGAGAGATTAGAGTAACATGGCTATTAGGTATAGAAATTGGATTTGAACACAGACAAATTTGGTTTAAAGTTCACTAAGCTGCCTAACACATACACGATATTTTAGTGGGAACTCTGGATCCAATGGTTATCATAGTAAGAGACAAAGGAATGGCTCATTTATGAAGGATAAACATGACTTAGTCCTAAAATGGGAGTCAAAGGTTACATCACCCTTAAGCATTTCATTTTCCCACCATCTGCTGTGCTCACACTTAGTACTACTGAAAATAATAAAGGTTTATAAGGTAATTTTGCATTGAGTTACTAATTTTCACAAAAAGTTATAGTTGCAAGGAAACAGTTTGTGCCCCACTTTTATGATTAAGGTAACATCACTAGTGTCGAGGCAGAGTCCACTCAGTTCTCTAGGGCAGGTTTATTGGCATTAGGGAGCATATTCCTTAGAGACCAAGACATAGAGCCCTATGCCAACATGATGTGGACTGTCCCCAAAGGTACCTATGCTGAAGGCTTGGTCATCAGTCACTTTGGGGAAGTATTGAAGCACAAGGATTGTAACATCACCCACAGACTCATCTACTGATAGATTCGTGACTTGATGGCATGCTTGGGAAGTAGGAGAAACTAGGAGGTAGGGCCCAGTTGGAGGACATATGTAGATGGAGCTGCGGGCCGCTTCCCGCCACCTGGCTGGCTTTACCCCAAATAATTACACGGAAACTGTATTCATTTAAACACTGCCTGGCCTGCTAGTTTCAGCCTCTTATTGGCTAACTCTCACATCTTGATTAACCCATTTCTAATAATGTGTGTAGCACCACGAGGTGGTGGCTTACCAGGAAGATTCTTAACCTGCGTCCATCTCGGAGAGGAGAGCTATGGTGTCTGCCTGAGGCGTCTGCCTCACTCTGCTTTCTCTCTCCCACAATTCTGTTCTGTCTACTCCGCCTACCTAATTTTCTCTCCTATTAAAGGGCCAGGGCAGTTTCTTTATTAACCAATGAAAGTAACACATAGACAGATGACCCTCCTCCATCAGACATAGGTCGTTAGAGGCATGCTCCTGAAAGGTATATCTTGTCCCTGACCCATGCTCCCTCCCTCTGTCTGCTTCATGCCACCATTAGGTGATCAGCCTGTCTCCAGTAAATGCCTCACAGTAGCTGGGACACTGTAGACCCAAGTGACCACAGACTGGAATCTCTGAACCAGCTAGGGTGAACCAAAATGTTTTTTTTTCTCCCTTCAGTGCTCCCCAAGCCATTTTATCAAAGCAACGATAAAACAAAAGAACTCAACTAACACACAGTGGCTATAGAAAGTTAGAGGTAGATATCCAATTATAAACCATTGAATTCTTATGAGACTGCATGCTCAAATGTATTTATAGTACTTTGATGGAGTCTTTTGAATGTCTATTTATTTTTTGCTTGTTGAAATCATCTAATAAATCCCTTTTCTATCAGAGTGAAACTATATATTTTAATTAGTATATGTAATAATGATTTATTGTTGAATATATGTAATAATGATTTATTGTGGAATTTTCATAAGTACATATAATTTATTCTCATTATATTTATGTTCCTTTACCTTCTCCTGCTTCCCTCCTGTTCTGGCTGGTCATCTGCCCCTCACCACCTAGTTTCTCTTCTGCTTTTCTGTCTATCTATCATTTATTTTTATTATTTGTTTTTGCTATGAACCTTAGAAGCAACTTTTATGAAATAGGAAAAGGCTTCATAATACAATAATCACACCAATTTATCACCATGCCAGGTAAACAATAGTGATCATTATTGTTACCTGTTGCAATTTGCTAACTTATTCTTTCTTTCTTTCTTTCTTCTCTTTTTTCCCTTTTTTGAGACAGAGTTTCTTTGTATAACAGCCCTAGCTGTCCTGGAACTCGCTTTGTAGACCAGGTTGGCTTTCAACTCACAGAGATCTGCCTGCCTCTGCCTCCTGAGTGCTGGGATTAGAGGCATGTGCCACCATGCCCAGCCTGTATTTGGATTTTTATTCCCATGGACTGTTCTAAGCTTACCCTCATATGGGGATAGATTATAAATATCACTCAGAGTTGTTCCCAGGATTGACTCCATCAATTTGCAAAGATCTTTGAATAGCTTCTAGACCACAGTAAATGCTTAGTTAATGCCAAGTGTTGCTTTGATTAGCATTAGCATTATTTGTAGGTGCACTCGTGGCCAGCAGAAATGATACTCTCAGCATAGCATTTTAGACGGAGGTACCGAGAACTGTGTTGTAGAAGACAAACTATGCTCCTGTTGATATTGGACTTTGCCATATTAATTTTTAATCAATTCCCCGTGGAGCCCATTTGTATTATCCCAGACCTCTGTTAGGTCTGATAGTACCCCTACATTCATTATGTGCTATAGAAATACAATATACTTCCATCAAGTACACATTTCAGGTGATATCAGGGAATGTAATGAGAACCGAGTCTAAGCCTGAAGCCAAATTCCAGTTCAACAATGGTACCAAAGCATTTCGTGCATTTGACTCTCCTTAGTAATGTATTGATCAGGAAGATGAAAATTTTAATGACATCCATCAAATATTCCCTAAAGGGCTGAAGGCCCTGAATTTAACCTTGTTTTGTGGCAATGACATCAGCTTGATTTCCACTGGTTGTGTAACTTGACATTAATATTAAAAAAAAAAAAAAACAAGAAACAAAATGTTCAAAACAAAGAAATCCACAAGCAAAATATTTTAACTCATGATGGGGTACCCGTAACTTTTCTTGTTGGGTAAAATGAATCATGGGTAGGTAATGACTTCAGGACGAGCTTTTTAAAACCAGACACACTATTTTCATTTTCCCCTTTCTTTGAATTTCGCTCCTACGGATTTGTGGTTATAATGAAACACCCCTCATTTTATTTCTGAGCTATCTTATGAGACTAAAGCCATTTCTGTGCCAAAGCCATAAAACTTCAAAGATGGCTGTGTAGCCCTTGGGGAAGCTCTTCCTTTCCTATCTCATGTCCTTGCGCTCGCGCGCGCGCGCGCGCGCGCGCGCGCGCGCACACACACACACACACACACACACACACACACACACACACTTACTTTTCAGTGTCTTCCCTTTGCCGCACACTGTCTTCCTCCACTTTTCCCCTCTTCTCTCCTTTGACCTGGGCCCTTTGTCACTGCATTCTTTTAGGCAATTTTACGGGCGCTTGTAAGTCCAAACTACAGACAACAGTCACTTTATGAAGGCTGGTTCATGATTTTTAGGTTTTTTACAATGGTGTGGAAGTCTTCAGCTGGAACCATATGTCAGCTTCTGGATTTTGATTATTTTTTTATCACTGACCTAGAATTGTTAAATGTGTTTTGACTGATGAGGATTTCAGTTTAAGACGGATTTGCTGAGAGGTGACTGCGTCCGAAGTTGAGGAAAACCTACCCGTACAAACCACTACTCATGAAACAAAGGGTCTGGGCTCAAACACTGCCCCGGGACCCTTCCTGCCCTGGTTGTTTCCCCGACCTCCACAATTTGGTTCCAGCATAGCTCTGAACTCTTGATTTGCTTTCACTTTACAATCCTGTTCCTTTGTCTCCCTCCTCAGACTTTGCAGCAGTTTGTGGTTTTTGAGTCTCTTAGATCACCCGGGTAGACTCCAACTTGGGTTTGCTCTGTTGGGTCCCTTGTTTAGCTCCTCCTACACTGTGCCTGTCCAACATGCTTAGGATGGCACGGCCATTTCACAAGGCCACTCCTTCCCTGCCTTTGCTAGGCCAGGCTTGTCTCCGTGGATGAGTAATTCAGCAATTAATCAGATTAATCCATTCAATAAAAACTTATTAAGCTTTATCTTTGACAGTAGAAGGGAAGGCAACAGACCTTTTTTTAATTTATTAGCTTCTCTTTTGGCAAGTTTGCGAGTTCTATCGAAACTGACAAAGCCAACAGTATTAGTTATCTACCTAATTCCCTTCAAATCATATTAGATAATGATTTTTCAGGCAAATTTAAAACCGATAGGCCTTTTACATCCAGGTAGATTCTATATGCTACCACACTTGGTTACCTAACTTCCTTGCTTTTTAACGTAACATCCTTTGGACGGCAGGTACAGTGCCTTCAGAAAGTATATGCTTAGCCTGTGAAAGACCTGTGATTTGGCCCCTAGAACTAAAAATAAATAAATATAATCCCCTTAGAAAATTAAACAAAAGCAAACTAGACGGTTGACAAAGTCCTTTGGTTTTGATTTGGTCATTTTGATCTATCCTCAGTCTGAAGCCTTACCTAAGGCTTTAATATTTAGTAAGAATTTAATACTAATAAAAATTTAGTAATATTTACATTTTCCAAGTTATTATTTGGACAAAGTATGTATTTACAAAAAAGACATATGAAAGATACTGTAAATTCCAGGAACAATCTGCCTTATCTCAAAGTGCACATATTCATAACAAATAACCCTTAAAGCTGTACACACCAACATGAATGGAGAAGAATATACGATCCTTGATAGTTGCAGAGAATGGCTTTCCAGTTGACTCAGTGAAACAATGCACAATGCCGAGTGCTCGTGACTTCAACCCTGTACTGAGTTAAGGCCTTTTAACTGTAATATTTATAAGTTGTTTGTAATACAGTTAAATGTTTACTATTATACACACTATTTAGTTTTAGCTTTTTTTCCCTTTTAGATAACAGTTAATGACATTTATATATGAGTAGTATCTAGATGCGGACAATGGGTATATCATTGGTAGTAACCCTCATTTATTTTATAAGTGTTTATCTTAAACTAAGTAGCTTGTATGAAACACTCTGGCTCCAGCACAATGGGCATTTTAGACTGTATCTGGTGTCCTTTATATTTTGGTGTAAAGACAATACATTCCTCATCATGCTAAGCAATTGAATGGGTTAAAAATGAGCAGTTTATGAATTTCCCACTAAACTGTCTTGCTTTAAGCTTACAATATGAGATACAGGATATTAATGAGTTCTTGTATAATAAAAACTAACACAAACTTACCCCTATGATGATCATTGTTTCATTTATTCCTTTAACATTTTCATAGATATGACTGTCTACCGCTGATGAGAGAGCCTAGCTCCAAGAAGTTCTTAGGACAGCTATTTAACCCAAGGTTATAGTGTCAGATATGATAGTCAAGCATTCTGTTGACCCCCAACCCATGTTTCCCTCCTACTATATTATATGTGATACACACCCCCACATGCACACACGTGCACCCACGCGCGCGCACACACACACACACACACACACACACACACATTTTGCATCTAAGTTGATGGAATAGAATGACTCTGTCACCCACAGTTGCTTCAGTGTATTCTCTAAGGACTTGAAGACAGCTATAATATAACTGTCTCTCATGAGAGGGTCTCAGAGAACAAAGGGTACAGGACTGAGGAAGTATAGCTTGACCCAGGCCTAGGGGTGGAAGAAGGGAGTCTGAGACCCATTCTGCCATTCTTAGAGGGAACAGAAGGAAGAAAATGGAGAAGTCGGGGAGGAGGCTGCTGGCTGGAGTCCAGCCAGACAGAAGACAGGAGCAAAGCGGCTGGAAGGTGAAGAGGGTGGGTGGTTAGAGAACGCAGCGTGGATGCGGATTATCAGCAAGCACAAGTAGGGCTTTGTGGTGAGAGGAGAGGGTGGAGAGAAAAGATGGAGAACGGAGCTGCAGAAACTGCCCAAGAGCTGAAGAAAAGAATACATGCAGTTTTATCTTCATGAGAAAAAAAGTGGAAGTTTGTCTAATGTGACAGATTGTTCCTACCCATTGTGCTGGGCAGAGATACTGGATTATCTCAACTGTTTACCATGAGAAATGGATAGTCTCCCAGGGTCACTCTTTAGCGAATGCCCAATAAGGATCCCGAACTTGTGGAGTTCATTTTATATAGCGGTGAGGTTAAAACAGCAAGTAATAAGAAGTCCCCAACCCTTTGTCTTTTCACCCAGGAACTTGTAGCTTTCCTCTTTAGTGGGTATGGAGAGGTGAAAAATAACAATTATACAAAGCAGTTCTGGATGTGGTACACAGCTTTAATACAGCACAGCTGCTGGAGGCAGGTGGATGGGTCTCTTTGAGTTGGAAGCAAGTGTGATCTATGTAGTGAATCCAAGACCAGCAGAGTTACATGGTGAAACCCTGTCTTGGTGAGACTGTGTCTTCAACATGTGGCAGGAAAGCTACATTCATGAAATCTCAACAAGATCGTTGCCGAAGCCAGACCTAAACCATGACAGTATGGGTTGATATATCGACAAAATGGAGGAAGTCTCACATAGCCCCGCCCCCTAGATACAGAGCTATAGGCAATCACTAACTGCTGAGAAAGCAGAATCAGTCTTTCCTTGGGATGAGCCCCAAATTAATTATCCGATACTAAGTGTTCAGCCCTAAAACATATGCATACAAGTAACACTAAATGGACCCTTTGTTTATTGATTCCTATATATTGCAATACATATACATATATATTTAACAATAATAATTAAAGAAAAAGAGACCACAAATTTGAGAAGGGGTGGTGGTGGGACATGGTGAGAATTGTAAGAGGGGATGATGTAATTGTCTTTTAATTTAAAACATTCAAAAGAACTATACAAAGCAGGGAAAACTGTTCTCTTGGGGCAAATTTTCTGTGTTTTGTAGGTTTCCAGGAGAAAGTTTACACCTTACAAGAATAGCATATGTTCTTCACCAGGACCTAACTCTCCTGTTTAAGTCTGTCGGACACTTGGGAAGTCATCCTTAGATTACTAAAGATGACGAAAAGGTTCATGGCCCCTCTCATGGGGTTGGTAAACCTTTCTGCACAGCTGAACTGGATTTGAGTTGAATTGCATTCGAACCTGGGCAATGTTTCAAGAGAACACTCGGGTAGCTCTTTCAGGGAGCAGTCAGGTGAAACTCAGAGGGTCCAAGGCAGGCTTTGCTTTGAGTTTCTTTTTGGTTCTGTTTGAACTTGACACTCAAAGTGAAACTCAGGAGATATGAACCTCTTGCAAACTCAGGCGCAAAGGGAGGTTTTTGGGAGCAAAGCTTGCATGCCGAAAGTGCTGAGCTGACAGAGCTGCCTGGCACCCCAGCCTGCCCTGCCCGAGCCTCTGAAGAGAATCGCACCTGCAAAGGTTTCCTTTGACGCTTCAGGAAAACTTTGCAGACCTCGGACTTGCTTGTGGTGCGCCTCCGCCTAGCAGAGTGCACAAATTCCGACAACGCCAGATTGTCAGGCAGAGTAAGCCAGCCAAGTCCTGTGCCGTGCTCCTGAATTAGGTCAAAAGGCGTCCTGACTAATGGCGCAGTTCAAAGTAAAGTTGCATGTGCGGCCTGTTACCTGGGCAGTCGATCACAGCGACGTAAAATATGAGGTCATTCATAACAACCTCTTATTTGTGAGATGAATAACTGGAAAGAAAATCCTGTCTCTCAAGGCCACCACATAACTCTCCTAAGCGTCTAAAGGCACAGTGCACATAGGTGAGCCATTGTCAAGACGTTTACAAGATATGCTTCTGACCTGAATAGGGGTTGGTTCTGGGGCACAGGGAATTTAATTTACTCTTGGCAAACAGGACTGAATACTAAATTAAACTGAACAGAAATGAGGCCCTTTTTTTTCCCATTGAGAAAGGAAGCAGGTTGGCAGAATTTTGGCATATCAACAAAAGGAAATCACACAAAGAGAAAAGGATTAGTCAAAATAAAGATCAAATGAAGATCAAAAATAAATTGGCTTCGACCCAAGAAACATTTGTTACATTTCATAAGCAGGTCTTTCCTTCCCAGGTGTGAAGAACAGAGGAACCACCTGATCTTCCCTTAAAGGTCATTGAACACCCTCTGTGCTCATGAAAATGCCCTCAGAGCCCCGAAAGCCCAGCGCAGGTGCAATACTGAAAAACATGCGACCCTCCTCGTGCAAAGACTACAACATGGTAAAGGCAGAGAGTTCTGGTGAGCATATTATAGGAGAGCCATATGCTAAGTGTAGTTCAGACACACTTTCCCTGTGACTGCCTGAGCAAAGTAACAGTATCTGTCTATCCGTCTGTCTGTGTTTTATCTATGTATCTATCTATGTCTCTCTGTATGTATGTATGAATCTATCTATCTGTCTGTCTGTCTGTTTCCCTATCTATCAATCATCTATCTCTATCATCACCGTCTTTTAATCAATCAATAAACCTATGTATCACATTTCTACTCATCTGGCATTCAGATAGTTATTGAACCTTTCAGGATTTATTGTATCATTATATAAAATGTGACATAGTACATGAGGCCCAGTGCCAAATGAAAAGACAGTAGGACTCCTTCTTCAATAAGCAGGCAAGGAAAATGCAGCAAAAGACCCTAAACACAAGGCCTTTTCTTTTCTTTTGGGGGCCTGTTAAATTTCCTCTTGAATGCTATACTAAGAAAGAAAAAAATTCAAGTTTGAGCCGGGCGGTGGTGGCGCACGCCTTTAATCCCAGCACTCGGGAGGCAGAGGCAGGCGGATCTCTGTGAGTTCGAGACCAGCCTGGTCTACAAGAGCTAGGTCCAGGACAGGCTCCAAAGCCACAGAGAAACCCTGTCTCGAAAAACCAAAAAAAAAAAAAAAATCAAGTTTGAAAGCATAGGTACAGATACTGCCACTTCCCTTCCTTTTGTGCACAACCCACATCCCAGGTAAATATAAGAATACTGCCTTCTGAGGCAGAGTTACCAAGACTGCACAGTTGTGCTTTGCAGTTCACACACATTTGTCCATCTTATTCTTTCCAGAACAGTGGAGCCACTCTACGAAACTGATCGGCTGTTTGTATTTCATTTCTTGATACACACAGAGAATACCAACATTCTCCCTGTTCAGCGTACTGATCTGTAGGGAAGGGCCCCCTGAAGGGAATGCAATGATGTGTTGCCCTATCTGTCTCTGATCAGAGGGAAAACAGCAGGCTTGCTGGAGAAACTGACCTATGAAGATAGCAAGAATTAACTAGCTAAGAGAATTAGGAGGTTATGTCTTAGTAAAGAGATAGAATTATTATATCAGATTATATTAATCATTTTTCTCGTTTGTCATCAGAGAAAACCTAACAGAGAAATTGAAGGGAGAATGGCTTATTTTGGCTGACAGTTTTGATCCATTACTGTAGGGAGAGCATGGAGTCATTCACACTAGAAGAGATGTGTAACGAAGGCTCTTTCTGTCTTGACTTATCAGGAAATCAGAGAGATTGAATGGACTCAAAGGCAGATATAACTATCAACAGCCCACCCTCCATGACCTACATCTTTGTTAGCTCCCACATCCAAAAATAAAAATTCTAAAATCCTGCTGCCCACTGGGGACCACATATTTACAGGACGAGCCTGTGGAGGACATTCCAGGCTGAGCTATTACAAGGATTTAATAAACACTGATACAGTTGATGGGTTGAAGGCATAAATCAACAAATTGGTGTAACAAGCCTTAGGTTTTTGTTTTTTTAATTTATGATATAAACATGTGTTTTTAAAAACACCCGACTTTTCATATGATTATAGTTAAATAAATAATCTTAAACAGTGCATTAAAAGAGGAAAAGCAGGTCTGGGAAGATAGTTCAGCTGCGAAAATGTTTGCCTGGCGAGCACAGGGACCTGAACTCGATTCCTGGAGCCTGTGCTTTAGAAAGCCAGCAAGGGCCTTGCACCTGTAACAACAGCGCTGGAGGGGCGGAGACAAGCAGATCACTAGAGCCTGGTGACAGCTAGCTTAGCCTACTTGACAAGTTCTGAGCCTATCTCAAAAAAAAATATGGGCAGTACTTTTAGTGTGACACCTCAGACTGGCCTCTGTCCTGTACCCACATGTGAGCAAACATGCATTCAGGCACACACATGTGCACACACGCACACGTGAGTGCACATTCACTCTCTCCAAATATACTCAAGCATATACACACAGATACACTCTCTGTCCTTGCCTATGAAAAAGTAAAGGCAGGATAAGGTATGGTGGCAGAGGCCTGTAACCCTAATACTCAGGAGGCAGAGGCAGGGGGATTGCCATGAATTTAGAAGCTAGCCTGGTCTACATAGTAAGTTCCCGGGTAGGCAGCCCTATGTAACAGGACCTTGTCTCAAAATACCACCACTACCACCCCCAAAAAAGGAAGGAAGGGGGAGGGGCTAAGCTGTTTAGTAGTTACCCAAGAGCACATTTCTGCTCGTGGTAGGGAGTGGATCCAGTCAACACCATGCCCTTTTGGGCCACAGATATTCCCCTAAATCATAACCTCAGAGTTATGCTTCATCAGTCATATGGAGAATCTCAGATGAAAATGTGGTTAGCTTGTGCAAAGGGAAAAAAAAAAAACAGCTCAATGTG
Source organism: Arvicola amphibius (assembly GCF_903992535.2). NCBI lineage: Eukaryota > Metazoa > Chordata > Mammalia > Rodentia > Cricetidae > Arvicola > Arvicola amphibius. Next base: position 29,704,738 of record NC_052054.1, read on the forward strand.
TGTGCCTAGGAGACCACGGTTCAGAAATAGCTATGCAATTTTATAAACAGCAAATGTCATATGTTTTCCTATTGTCCTGGGTGTCGTGTATCCTCATTCATCCGTTTCCTTTGTAACCAAGCACCTGGTGCCTGGCCACATTTAACTATGACCACAAACCTGTGTTTTATAGGTCTATATTTATTTGTTAAGCAAGTAAAACACTCACTTCACCCTTTAATGTTATCTACAGCTTACATTTATTAGCTGTCTTACTCTTAACTCTGAAGGGAGAGGAGCAAGTCTTTATTTTGACATGATGGAACCAGTTTTGACTCTCTCCTTTTATTTTTTTTATGTTTGTAACCTTCTTTCTGGAGAGAAGCCTCGACATGGCAGCAGTTGTGGTCTGTTTCCCTGGACTTGCTGGGCAGTGCTTATTCATTTCTTCACAGCCTGACATAAATGCCATTCATGATGGCCCACGTATAAACGGCAGAGACCTTGACCTAGAAGCAAAATGTCCTGACAAGCTTGAGTGTTGGAATACCCACCCCCCAGGTGGCGGGACTGTTTTAAGAGGCTGTGAGACCGTTGAAACGTGTGACTTAGCTAGCCTAAGTGGAATACTGAGGAAGGAGTGGGGCGGGCCATGAAGATAATATCTACTTTTGTTTTATGTGTTCTGATCTGTCAAGATGTGAACGAGTCACGCTGTAAGCTCCTGCCACCACAGAGTTTCCCTGGCTGTCATTCCTCCACACCCTGGTGGATGGTACTCTCTGAATTGTAGGCTAAAATGAACTCTTCTCCCCCTTAAGTTGCTTCTGCCAAAAATGTTGTCAAAGCAATGAGAAAAGTAACTAAGACAGTAATTTTGAATCTACCTAAGACAATATTTATTCTGGAATATTTTTTTTAATACTGTGTCTATAGTTTGAAAAGTAGACAAGATTGATCAATACATTTTTGATGGTATTTGACAAATAACTTGAACCTAATTCCAGAGAGTGGTAGGTCTTCAGACCACAGGAGCCATGGTGGTTACAACAATGACTCCCTCCCATTGGCATTAGAGGACTCTTGGTGTATCCTGCATCTTTGCCCCATTTGTCGGTTCACAATGATCCCAAAGCTCTTTCTATGCCAATACAGGGACAGATTTTGGTTTCTTTTCATAATAATCTGCTACAAAAGCATTTGTTCAACTATGTTCATAGCAGCATTATTTATATAATAGCCAGAACCTGGAAACAACCTAAATGCCCCTCAATGGAAGAATGGATAAAGAAAGTGTGGCACATCTACACATTAGAGTACACATTACTCAGCAGTAAAAAACAATGACATCTTAAATTTTGCACACAAATGGATGGAATTAGAAAACACTATCCCGAGTGAGATAACCCAGGCCCCAAAAGATGAATATGGTATGTACTCACTCATTAGTGGATTCTAGCCACAAACAGAGGACAATGAGCCTATAGTTCATGATCCTAGAGAAGCTAAGTAATAAGGTGAACTCAAATGAAAACATATATAGATCCTCCTAGAAATTGGAAGCAGACAAGATGGCCAGGCAAAAGTTGGGAGCATGGGGGTGGGAGGGGTGTAGAGGAAAAGGGAGAAGGGGAGAGAGAGGGAAGAAGGGGAGGGTTGGGGAGAGCTTGGGGGAGTGGGATGGTTGAGATGGAGGAAGGACGAATATGGGAGCAGGGAAGGAGATATCCTAATTGAGGGAGCCATTTTGGGGTTGGCAAGAGGCTTAGCTCTGGAGGGGCTCCCAAAGGTCTATGGGGATGACTCCAGCTAGGACCCTAGGTTGTGGAGGAGAGGGTGTCTGAACTGGCCTTGTCCTGTAGTCAGACTGATGACTATCTTGAATATCACCATAAAACCTTCATCGGGTGACAGATGGAGATAGAGACAGAGACCCACATTGGAGCACTGGACTGAGCTCCCAAGGTTCATTTGAAGAGCAGAAGAAGGGAGAATAAGAGCAAGGAAGTCAGGACCATGAGGGGTTGGTCCACCCTCTGAGACAATGTGCCTGAGCTAATGGGAGCTTACCAAAGCCAGCTGGACTGGGACTGAACGAGCATGGGATCAAACTGAACCCTCTGAATGTGGCTGACAATTGGAGCAGACTGAGAAGTTAATGATAATGACACTGGGATTTGTCTCCACTGCATGTACTGGCTTTTTTGGGATCCTATTCTATTTGGATGCACACCTTCCTAAGCCTGGATCTATGAGGGAGGGCCTTAGACTTCCTACAGGGCAGGGTGCCTTGTCCTATCTTAGGACTGGATGGTGGTTGGGGGGAGGGTGAGTGCAGGAAGCAGGAGGGAAGTGGGAGGAGGGGAGGAAGTGGGAATTTTGATTGGCATTATTTATAAAGTAATAAAAAATAGTCTGCTATTCCACTTTCTGGACATTTTAGCAGTTCTCTTTGATAGACATCTGAACCCTCTCTATCCCATCCACTTTTAAAATAATTGACAGGCACATAATAATCTTGAAAGTATAGCATTTTATATAGAAGCATTGATGGTGCATATATAGATACATCAATGGTGCAAAAATTCAGAGACGGGAGGCAAACTGCCTTTACCCCAGACCCCCTCTCAGTTCCCTTCATGGAGCCCTCTCCACTTGCCCTCTGATCCTAGCCAGGCTGTGGGGAGCTCTTTTAAGTGGGCAACACAATGTGCATTTTCCCTGCTGAGAGTGAAGAGGGACACACAGCACACGGTGGGTCCTCCGTGTTCCCTCTCGTGTGCCGTGTTAATGTTTTCTAGGTTGCTAACTCCCCTCAATTTCTCAGAGCCTTTGAGATACTGTGTCAGTGGCTTTTAGAGTATCCATCCTCTAGGAACTGCAAATGTATTAGTCCAGTTTCTCATTTGCTTTAGATGTGTTTGTAGAGTCCCCCTGTTCCAGTTGTATGTTGTTTCTTCTTCTTAAACAAACTATTACTGGCTTCTGAGTTTGTGACTTTCTTTTAGGGAGGCTTCTTTCCCTCCCAAACTTGTAAAGAATGAGCAGATATTTTGTTCTTGAACCTTTCCCTTTTTACACCATAGTTTGCCTTTAATCACTGGTGTATTTGTAGGTAAAAAGTAAAAGAGATGTTCAATGTTTAATTTTTTAAATATCTTATTGAAGAAATCTCTTTCATAGTGAACTTTCAGCTGAGAAGCAAACTCCATTATGTTATTTCTAAATACATTTGGCTCCAGTGTCCGTATAAAAATTAAAATAGCATAGCCTATAGATAAATTCCGGCAATGAAAGAATCATTTTATATTAAAAAATATTTTACCAGCCATTAGATTAAAAGATCCATCCCCCACCATGTTAATAAATGTCCTTAATAAGATCCAAATGACTGTAAGACCAGACAAGGACACTTGATAAATCAAGAACTTTTCCTTATCTGGATGCTACAGAAGGAAGTTAGCACGATCAGGATGCACAGTGAAGAGGCTGGCAGCCTTCTCCAACAACAGACAGAGGCTACAGCAGATGTGCTGCCGGAGATAGTGCATCAACAGGGTCACAGTCACAAGAGAACCCTGGAGAGTTCAACTGACCCTTAAGCCCAGCCTTACAGCCACACAGCTGGCTGCTTTTCCACTAGGTACAGGGTCAAGGTGCAAGGGCACACACTGGAGATGGCTGTGTCTTCTGTCTGGACGGAGGCAAAGGAAACCAGACTATCTGTCAAGGTGTTGACCAATGTGACAAATTCAGTGTATGGAACCCTTCCCCCAGTGACCTCAACAAAACCCTGCTTCAATAATGCCCTAATTTAAAAATTAGGGCTGTGGAAACTGGTAAAAGTCAGCATAGACTTTTCTGGAAGTAATGGTTATGATTTCTTAGATCATCAGTAAGATTCAACCTGAACATAAAACAAAAATATACTGTAATTATCCCAATGAATGCAAAAAAGTACTTACTGATAAATAAGTAGAAGCTTACACTATATACATGTGTGTGATATTACATATATAATATCACATGTACACATATATGGTTTTTAACCAAGAACCTATAACCAACATTCTTACAGGGAAAATATCAGAAAATTCCCACAAAATTTAGAATTTCTGCTCACTAACATTCAACATATACTGAAAGTACTAAAACTATGCTGAAAAATAAGTTAAGAATACAAATTTTAAAGAAGACCCATGCAGGTAACTTACCCAGATTAGGAAAAGGCTCAATAGATGAGCTACAACCACGGAGACACGAGTGCATTAAAGTGACAACGTACAAGATCATGGTGCAGAAACGAGGTTGGAGACAAACTTCAGTAGTAAGGGATTTGCCTAGCATATCCAAGGCTTGGGGTTTATGGGGTTCAGTCCTCAGCACCGACACACACACACACACACACACACACACACACACACACACACGCACGCACGCACGCACGCACGCACGCACCACGCACGCATCACGCACGCACGCACGCACGCACACATACATACATACACATACACACTCAAATCAAAAAGTATTCTCTATGACATGTATAAGAAAATACAAAAGGGCCAGGCGGTGATTGCACACACCTTCAATCCCAGCACTCGGGAGGCAGAGGCAGGCAGATCTCTGTGAGTTCGAGACCAGCCTGGTCTACAGAGCGAGTTCCAGAACAGTTAGGGCTACACAGAGAAAGCCTATCTCAAAAATCCACAAGAAAAAGAATGAATGAATGAATGAATGAAAGAATGAAAGAACGGAAGAAAGGAAGGAAGGAAGGAAGGAAGAAGGAAAGAGAAAAGACAAAAGGAAAATCCTCTTTTTAAATGGCAACAACAAAAAGATTATAAAATACTTAATACTATAAACAACACCCATGTAAAGGAAAAGATCAACAGCTTTTCCTCAGGTTGACAAAGAAAATGGGAGGACTCAAAACTGTTATAAAAAAACCACTTTTATTTTTATTTTGTACTTATATAACTTTACATCAACCAAACTGAAATGCTGCTAGAATTTTTAAGAACAATAAGTCTAAAATTAAAAAGGAAAACATGTGAAAGGTTTTTAGCAAACAATTATAGGAAATCACAATCAACTGTACTCATAGTAAACAATATATATGCAAGATATAGTGAGTAATATGTATATATGTACTTACTGTATATGACATGATATCACATCAGAAAGCTTTGATGGGATTCACTGCAGGTGATTACTGAAGAGAGAATACAGATCAACCAGAATATGTAGTGTAGAAATCAGCCCTCGTAACACATGAATATGATGAATAAGGTCATTTAAATCTGAAGGAAGAGCCCATAAGATGGTTCAGTCAGTGCAGGGCGCCTGCTGCTGAGCCTAACAACCTGACTCCCACCCCCCGAAACCCATGTGGTGTAGAGAGAACAGACTACAGACTCCTGCAAGTTATCCTCTGACTTCCACATGTGCAAGCCGCCGGTGAGTCACGCCTGCGCTAAATAAATAATTAACTGTTTAGAAAAACTATAGAAGAGTAATAAATATTATCAGGAAATTCACTAAATATTTGGAAAAGAAAAATGAGGCACTCCACCTCAATCGCACACATGGCGATGGCCAAATTTCATACGGACGATAAACTGCACTTAGGTCAGGCTGCAAAATATTCAAGGTCACTTGCAATGGATTTTGCCTTGCCTACTTGTCTAATTAAAATGGGATATTTATGGATGTGGTGCACAATCAGCCCTTCATAAATAAGAACCACTAGGGCTTGAGAGAGTGCTCAGTGAGCGAAGTGGTTCCTGTGCAAACATAAGGACCTGGGTTCGGATCCCCAGAACCTCTGCAAAAGCTGTCTGTAACTCCAGCCCTTGGGGAGGGGCCTGGAAGGTCCTAGGGGCTTCCTGACAGCCAGTCTATCTCAAACGGCAATCCTCAGACTCAGTCAAAGACCCTATCTCAAAACTTGAGGCGAAATGATTGAGGAAGACATCCTGATGGCAACCTCTGGCCTCCACTCACATCGACACAGGCAACTGCACACACACACACACACACACACACACACACACACAAATAAAAATAACCAAGGACCCTTAACTTTCTCCTTGTGTCGCTCAATGAGGTGGCATATGTTTATAGAAATGTGTTCCTTTCTCATCATTCATGGTTTCTTTCCCGTGCTCTAGTCTCTGAAGGATTTCTCAGGGGAGGAGGTCTCTAGTGTATTGTTTATGTTGCAAAGAATTCCCGGTGACTTACGTGCCACTGGTTCAGAGACTAAAGTAGCAGTCTATGTAAGACAGAGGAAGTCATCTCTTTTTCCACAGCTCACATGATCTGAGCATAGTTTAGTGCTCTGTTTCACATCTACATTTGCAGATGGTGAATTAATCTAAACAATGGGCACCTTGGGAGTTAAAGCTCTTGAGTATTTTTTTAATTTTTAAAATGGCATTTTATTTTATTTTGGGTGGGTGCATGTTGAGGTCAGAGGATAATTTGTGTGAGACAGTTCTACTCTCCTTACAACAGGTGGGTCCCCAGGGTCATCCTCAGGTCACCTGTCTTGCATAGCAAGTGTACCTTTACTCTCTGAGCCATCTTGCCAACCCTTGAATAGCTTCAGTGACTTTTATTATACTCCTCTCTCTCTCTCTCTCTCTCTCTCTCTCTCTCTCTTTCTCTCTCTGTTGTGGAATATTATTTTAACTAGTCAAAGACATTTTACATTTGTTTATGCTGCAGAATATTATTTTAACTGGTAAAGGTGCGATACACTGTTTGTGCTACATTCGTTTAATGATGTAAAGATGTGTGATTAACTATGGAAAAATGGAGTGCATTGGTTTTACCTTGCCTGCCTAAGGCACCTGGTTGGTCTAATAAAAAGCTGAGCAGCCAATAGCTAGGCAGAGAAAGGACAGGCGGGGCTGATGGGCAGAGAGAATAAATAGGAGAAGAAAAAAGAAAGAAAAAAAGAGAAGAAGGAGAAGAGAGGAGAGAATGATGGAGATATCCAGGGCCATCCAGGCAACCGTGGGCCTCCAGCAGACACAAGAAGCAGTGAAAGTAAGATACACAGAAAAAAAGTAAAAAGCCCCAGGGCAAAAGGTAGATAAAGAGAAACAGTTTAGTTGAAGTTAAAAGAGCTTATGCTAGGCCGAGCATTCAAAACTAATAATAAGTTTCTGTGTTAGGATTTGGGAGCTGGTTGGTGGCCCAAAAGAAAAAGACTGCTCTCTCCCTCTCTCTCTCCCTCTCCCTCTCTCTCCCTCTCTCTCTCTCTCTCTCTCTCTCTCTGTCTCTCTGTTTGTCTCTCTCTGTCTCTCTCTGTCTCTCTCTCTGTCTCTCTCTCTCTCTTTACCCCTCTCTGCCACATGCTCTCTTTGCCATGATATACCTCCCCTATGTTCTAAAGCAACGAGCTAGATGTCTCAGAAAGAAACCTATGAAACCATGAGTCACAAATCAACCTTTCCCCATTTGGCTTGGTTCTTCTAGGTGTTTTGTCACTGCGATGGGAAACCAGCTAACACATGAGCCAATGCTCGTTTGTCATCATGATGTCCCTTTCCCGCCCCATCTCTCACCTTTGCTGAGGACAGAGGCAACAGCTATGCACAGAAGACAACTCATCATCGATGTGTGTTTTAACCATAATCTCTAAAGATGCTCTTGCTATCTCACCCAGTGAGCGCCCTTCGGTCTGACCCCCATTTAGAATCTCAGTCTGACAACTAGACATGCTCAAATGTGTTCTGGACAAAACAGAACGTTTGCTGAAATACGCCCAACCAGACGCAGGCCAGTCTTGTTCTGAACAAGACTAAGAGTCACAGAAGACTCTCTTGATGAAATCCTTCTCAGTGGTAAGAAAAAAAATTGTGAGGCAGCAACTACAAAGGAAACTCCATGCTTTCAGGAGTTACCCTCTTGACGGTTGGGTCCCCGGCTCAGAGCGCTGCTCCAAATCAAGCAAGGCTTGGTTTTCGATGCTCTGTAGTTCTTCAGTTACTCTGAGCATAGATCAATCTTCCCTTGACCACACATTATCAGGTTGGCCAGCGTCCTTGTCTGTCTTTCTCATTGTCTTATGCCCCTTCATAGGCACTGACTCCCTCAATGCCACAGCCCTACAGCACTTGTCCCAGATGGCAGTGGGGGGGACGGGCAGCCAGAATTATCCACCCCGGAGGGCTTTCTTGATGTATGGGTGAATGGATGGGTGACCATGTGTTTACTTGACTGTTTTGGCAATTTGCTTTTGAAGTTTGATTTTAGATAACATTAAAAAAGAAGCAGCAGCCTTTAGCCTACAGACATCTGTTACACATCCCTGTTAGTAGGCAAAAAGCACAAACAACATGATAGCCACCAATTTTGGTTGGATATGTCACAGATCAAGCCAAGTTATCTCGCTCCATCCACCAAGAACAGACATTTGAGGAGCTTGGTTGGGTCTGTATACGAGCTCTCTTCTTAATGCTTACAGCAGTGCTTCTGACAAAGTGGTTACTGTTTGTGCTCTTGTTCTTAGGATTGTAGCCATTTAACTGCACCCTGGCAAACTCAAGCCGAATCTTGATGCTTTCCAGGAACGGCAGAGGGGCCAGTTTACCCATCAGTTTTAAACAGCTTTCTGTTATTATAACAAAATACCCGAAGCTTATAATTTATAAAGAAAAGAGATTTAACTCACAACTTTGAAAGTTGAAAGTCCAGATAAGAGGGCAGATGAATGGACCCCGGCTGTATTGCTTCCTGAAGTGGACATCAACATGTCGAGGGGAGTATGTGTGAGAAGCAGCCTAGGAACATGAGGGGTCCTGCCTACATTTGTCCAAGGGTAGGTCTCCAATGACAGAGAACTTCCCATCACCAGAGTTCTTTTCCTTTTGTGGTGTGTGTGTGTGTGTGTGTGTGTGTGTGTGTGTGTGTGTGTATGTGTGTGTGTGTGTGTATAAATGCGATGTGTGGGGTGTATCCATAGGGGCCAGAAGAGGTTAGATGCCCCAGAGCTAGCGTTACAGGTAGTTGTAAACTGCTGGAGTTGGTGGTAGGAACTGAACTTGGGTTCTCTAGAAAACCAGGAAGAGCTAATTAAACAATGATACACTGCTCCTGTCCTAGAGTTCCTTTCTTAAAGTTCTGCCACACAATACTGTCACACTGAAAAGCAAGTCTGCAACACATGAACCCTTAGAGGACGAACCATTTATGAACCAGGCTCACCCTGTGCGCTGGGCTGAATGCCACAAGAGGAATTGTCAATCACTGATTTACTCTCCGTCCTGTCCCCCTCTTTTCTATCTTCCTTTACTGAAGTTCAGGCAAAGAAACAGAATTTGGAACGAGAAATGCAAGTCTTATAAAACAGAGCCACTGGTGAATTATCAATGGTCTTCCCAGAGTATGTTCAGAGCACTTCTTTCCTGTTTCAGATCATTGCAGCCATGCTGGAAGATGGATCAGGGGATTTAGTAATATTTCATGATATGCATTCATTGGTGTAAGTTGGGAAAACATTTCTGGATGAATGTGGTTCTCCGTTTATAGTTTGTTTAATTTAGGAAACAAGTATAATTATTACTGATTAGAAAAGTTATGATGAAGTACTACCAAAGAAGCCAGATTGGTCATCTTAATTGACTTGTAATTTTCTATTTTGGGGCATTGCCATCAGATGGTGGCGTTTTAATTGAACATTCATCAGGCTGCCCAGTTGGAATACCGGCGAGAAGTTTGACTAACAACTGATACGCAAGATGCTGTTTTCAAATATGCCACTGTGTTTATCTCCCTTTAAAACTGCGAAGATTTACAGCAATGCATTTAAGTATTAGAAAGAAAAAAATTATTGGAGAGAAGCCAAATTATCCCCTGTGAGAAACTGTGAAGTTGTGGATTTCCGGGCAAGGAGGCAAATAAGTGAAGAATTACAGCATTTTCCACTCACTGAAAACAGATGTCATGTGACAGTGGTGTCTCATCTGCAGCTGACACCACTTCAAAGGGCAGGTGCCTCAAGTTGTTTAAGAAAAAGCATGTCATGGACAACCTTCAGGAAGTGACGGTAGGGGCAGTGGGAAGACCAGGTCCACGGCAGCCCAGGTCACTGTGTCACGAAGGCACACCCATGGAGACACCCAGGTTCCCACTGCGCTATCCCTGGCTAAACCGTCAGTGTGAGCGTAGGCTTGCAATGCTTTGAGAGAGGCTACCAAAGCACAAGCTAAGAAAGCCAGCTGCTCAATCGGATTTCATCAAAGTAAGAACTTTTGTGAAGCAAAGAACAAAATCAGCAGAGTGGGAAGACAAGACGCAGGGTGGAGAAAATGCTTGTGAGTCGGCACCATTAGCCTCTGGACCGCGTAAAGAACTAAACTGGAGCACCAAGGAAACCTACTTCAAACATGGGCGAAGGAAAATAAGAAGCAGGAAGCACTGTGCTACCAGAATCCAAAATACGCCACAAAGATATAGGCATCAAGACAGCATGATGCAAGCATCAAATCAAGTATGCAAAAGCTAGGCTTGGTGGTGTGAGCCTGTGATCTCCACACACAGGAGGCTGCTGTAGAAAGATCAAGAGTTCAAGGCCGACCTTGAGCACATACTGAGTTCAAGATCACACTGGATTATAAAAAACTTCATCTCAAAACAAAGTAAAATAAGCAATTTCCCCTAAACCAAAATATGCATGTATGCGTGTGCACATGCGTGCACGCACACACCCTCACCCACACCCACACACACACACAACACACACACACACACACACACACGCAAATAGAGAACCCGCAAGGGAACCAATGTATTTATAGCCAACAGTTCTTTGACAAAAGCAGAGAACAGCCAGAAGAGACAGAAATGTCTGTCTAAGAATGGTCTAGGAAAATGGGATATCGATGTGCAGAAGAACAAGGCTGGACCCCTACCTCTCTCCATATATAAAATAAACTCAAAATGATTGAAGATGTATGAAGAGGTATGACACTAAACTATGACGCCGATAGAAGAAGACATGAGTGAGATGCTTCAGGATATCCAGGATACTGAGTATGGGCAAGGAATTTTGGGTCAGACCCTTTAAAGCATAGGGAAAAAAAACCCAAAATAGACAAATGGGATTATGTCAAACTTTAGTTTTTGCAAAGGAAAGGGACCAGAGGAGACAACCTACAGAGAAGCTACTTTCAAACTATATACTGCAGTTTGGATCGGGGCTGTTTAGGAAATGCCACCTGGTTAAATACCTTGGTTGCTGCCTGCTCCGAAGGTTCTTGGAAGTGCAGGATCACGAGGAGGTGGGCCTCGTGGGAGGATGCCAAGTCTCTAGGGAAAGTGCTGAGGCAGGAGCTGGGAATCAAGCGTCTCATTTCTCTCATTGCTCCCTAGCCACCACGAGGTGAGCACCTTCTTCCGATATTCTCCTATGGTCAAAACAACAACATCAGGTAGCCATGGTCAGAAACCGCCAAACCGAGCCAAGGAAACCTTCCCTCTTCCTGATTTGCTTCAGGTATTATGTCAGAGTTGGAAAGCTAACTTGTGATGGACCTGGTAAAGAGTTACTATTCAAGATATGTAAGGCATCCAAGTCAACTAGCTAAACAACAAGAGCTCAATTAACAGATGTCAGTGGACAATTCTCAGAAGAACACATAGAGGTGGTCAATTAGGATGTAAAAACGCTCACCATCGGCGAAATACATTTTTTTTTTGTTTTTGTTTTTTTTTTTTTTGGAGACGGGGTTTCTCTGTAGTTTTGGAGCCTGTCCCAGAACTATCTCTGGTAGACCAGGCTGGCCTCGAACCCACAGAGATCCGCCTATCTCTGCCTCCCGAGTGTTGGGATTAAAGGCATGTGCTACCACTGCCTGGTGGGAAATACAAATTTAAAACCCGCAGTGGGATATTTGATCACTCCAGTTCAAATGGCTGTTCCCAACAAGACAGGGGATTAAAAAGTGTTTGTCGGGAGGCTGTGGGAAGAAGGGAACCCTTGCATACCATTGGTAGGGCTGTAAGTTAATACAGCTGGCTAGAAAGCAGAGGGCAGTTCCAGCCATCCTCCTGCAGGGTGTACGCATGCGCACTCCCTGCATGCAACTTCATTCACCCTATCCACGAAGGCGAATGCCAAAGTGTTCACTGGCTGATGAGTGAAGAAAACATGGCGCAAAACCGCAACGCGGGTCACATCTACCACTAAAAACAGCAAAATTACACGCAGAACTGACGGACGATATCTTAGTTGAAATAAGTCACACATGGAAATACAAATAAACACGTACATGAGAAATGCCAAAGAACTGATCCAGTAGAAGCTTAAAACAGTAGCTAGCAGAGGCTGGGGCAAGTGTGGAGGAAGGAGGGAGGGGGAAGCCAGAATAGCATGTGCTAAATTATAATTCATAGGGATTAAAAAATTCTAGTGTTTTATTGTACAGTCTAGTCACCATAACTATAATATAGCTTATATTACAAAAAGCTAGACGGGAATGCTAAAATTTGAGGAGATACATAAACTGAAACTATGTAATTTTAAAATCCCACGATGCACATAGCGACCAAAATATAACATGGTACCCAATAAATACATATATTTTCAGATAAATTCATATGTGTGTTTCTAACATCTTTGCTATGTGAAGAAGTGCATATGGAGGACATGAACACTTCTCTGATGATGAAACACGAGCGACCAAACATAGCACCAAAAAGATGCTAAAGAGTGCTAGTCACCAGGAAAACAAGTGAAACCAGGAGGTGCCGTCTCATGACCATTAGATCTTACAGACAAGGAAATAGGTGGCCAAAACATGAGCAAGGCAGTGGATAAAATGGGATAGTTGTACATCTCTGGTGGAAATACCAATGAGCACAGCCACTTTAGAAAACAGCACGGCAGTTCCTAAAGCAATTAATTAAACAAGCCTTCCATAGTACATACCAATTTCATGCTAGAGATGCGCCATCTATAACTGAAGTTGAGACTTAGTTACAACGTTTGTTGGCTGTGTTACTCATAATAACCAAAAGACAGAAAAACTCAAATGTCTGTCAAGAGATTAATGGGCAAATACACCATACCACACACACACACAAACACACACACACACACACACACACACACACACACGGAAGGGTAATAGTCTTTAGTCTTAAAATGGAATGAAATCAATAGTTGTTCCGTGAATGAACCCTGGAAATGTTATGCATGATAAAGTAAGCCAAACGCAGTAGGATCAACAGCATTCATGTGAGGGATTTGGAATAGTCAAATTCACAGAGACAAAAAGGTTCATGGTTGCTGAGGTGTCAAGGAGAGGGGGCTGGGGAATTGAGCGAATAAGCTGTGCAGATGGGAAGTTTCTGTCTGACACTCTTGGGTGCACCCAGTGACACAGACTCCTACACTCAAAAACGGCCACAGTGCTGAGCTTGGTCCTTCCATATTGCTTACGTTTGATTTAGTATAAGCACTGCCTTCTGTGAAGCAGGGTAGGCGTATTCTAGGCTTCTTTCCATGTCCCTGAGACCTAGCTATTATTTCCTTTCTAGCTTCCCACCCCTGCAACAGACTGACAAGCTGAACAGTGAGAAATAATGTGTTTAATTGGAGCAGTGCAGTCCTTGTGGAGAAAGACCCTTCGTTGTCTTTTGAAGGTGCAAATGGCCTAACCTATGGTTCACTCATTTAACAAGACTAGCCTGCGTATGGGCTTCATCATACGCCCAACGCTGTTGTCTGGACCACCTGGGGCATAAAGTGGGAAAATGATGGGAACAGACAGTCTTCTATCTCATCGAAGGGTCTATGTTAGTTTCTGCTGTTTCTGCTCTTGAATTTCTCTTGATTGTTTCCACAGCCATCTACAGATACCCATCAATAGACAATACCTTACAAAATCTCTAGGTCATACAAAAATATGACTTGTATCTCCTTATTGGTTATCCAGGAAAGAACTAGAAGCCCCAGCCATGCTGTTGTCTCTCATCATCATCATCATCATCATCATCATCATCATCATCATCATTGTCATCTTCATCATCAAAACTGGCTTTGGAAGCGTATAGTCCAAATACAATCATACAGTCACTTGTTTTAGTTTGTGTAAAGTCATTTGTTTGAAGTGTGACCTGCCCTGTTCTTCAACATGTTCCTCAGAAATTTTTAAAAGCAGAGATTCCTACATGGCCTATACCACCACAATGTGGTGTTGGCCAGTGATGAAAGCTGTAAAATTTTAAATCAAATGAGTGTCACAATAAGTAAAGGTCAATGCTACTCTACCACAAAAATTATGACTAATTAAGTAGGAAATGTATTGAGGCAAACAAAATAAAATCATGGGATCACAAGACGGAAGACATCACTAGGGTGTGTAGTGACAATACACTGTACCCCGAAGACACTGAACTGGGTGAGTGTCTGGCAGCTTGATTTGTGTGCCAAGTCTGATAAGTTTCTTTCAAAAAATATTATGGGAAACATCTTTAAAGTTCTGTACACAACCTGTGGAACAACAGCATCTTTTTTTTTTTTTTTTTTTTTTTTTTGGTTTTCGAGACAGGGTTTCCCTGTAGTTTCTAGAGCCTGTCCTGGAACTAGCTCTTGTAGACCAGGCTGGCCTCGAACTCAGAGATCCGCCTGCCTCTGCCTCCCGAGTGCTGGGATTAAAGGCGTGCGCCACCACCGCCCGGCCTCAACAGCATCTTTTGAAAACACAAAGGTACAAATTGTGGATCCTTAGCTCTACACGTCAGTCAAAGAATATTTTAAATTCACTTAGAAGAAAACTTTCTTTTTTAAAAGAATGCTAAGGAGTGTTCGAAAATGAAAACCAAAAGGAGAGCTTGTCCAATGAAGGTTTCCAAAGAAATAGAAATCTGTCGTAATTAAAAGTGTGCAACTGACCTAGAAATGAGCCGAACACTAACACGAAAAGTCTATAAACAGTCCCAAGCAGAGAGAAGGATGTAGCACTGCATGCAACCATGAGTGACAAGAAGAGAAATTCAGTGTTATAACAAATGTCTGGTCATTAGAAGAAAGGAATCTGAAACTCATATCCTATGTATCCTTTGAGTCTCCCCGTGTGTGTATACCTGCTTCAAGCAGTTCCACCAGACAGACAGCAAGCTTTTTGATGCTAACAGTAAAACTGCCATGTCAAAGAATAACTTAATCTTTGGATAGAATAACAATTTCTAAGTTTGATGTTAAACTTACATGAAAATTAGGACCTTGAGGGTGGTGGTGGGAGAACATCAAAAATTAAAAAAACAAACAAAAGACTGATTGAATATGGTAGTGTACATCTGTAATCCCAATAACCCAGAGGCAGAGGCAGAAGGATCACCAGTTGGAGACCAGCTTGGGCTATGTAGTAAATTTAACATCTCAGCTACATGCTGAGAACTTGTCTCAAATAAAACCGAGGGCAGCAGGTGTGGGTTAGGGGTAGAGTGCTTGCCTGGAAGACACACAGCCTTGGGTTAGATCCTCAGCACATGGGAAAGGAGAGAGACTGATAAAAACATGTTTGTATGTATAATCATCACTGTATAAAGAATCTAGGAAAAGAGACGATGCCCAGTATGAGAACACTGGAATTTACAACCCGGCATGTCAAAAGAAGACAGCAGAAAGAAAGATAAAAAATGTCCCTAAAAGCAGAGTATCTGAAATAGCCAAGGAAATACAGATTTTTCTAAAACCTGTTATTTGTCAGAAGATCATTTCTTGACTACCTCTTCTTACTTTATGAATTTTTAAAATTTTTTACTTATTTTTATTTTATGTCCATTGGTGTTTTGCCTGCATGTCATGTCTGTATGAGTGTGTCAGATCTTGGAGTTACAGACAATTGGGAACTGCCAGGTGGGTGCTGGGAATTGAACCCAGATCCTTGGAAAAACAGTCAGTGCTCTTAACCACTGAGCCATCTCTTTAGCCCCTACTTTGTGGATTTAAAAGCAATTAAAGAAAAACAATAACTGGGAAGAGATTGTTTTTAGCCAGAATATTTATTGTCGCAAGATAATTTATGGCTATAACCATGTAATCCCACCTGCAGAATTTATCCCAAGATTCTTAATTACATTTTTACACAGGAATCTTTGTAGAAATACTGTTGATAATAGTGAAAAAGTCACAAACACTTATGTGCTTAGTGAGGTAAATTCATGTATCTTCATAGAAGAGGATTCTGCATAGCTTTTGAGGTCGTAGGAGACAATCTGATGGCGCCTTTAATCCCAGCACTGGAGAGGCAGAGGCAGGCCGATTGCTGTGAGGCTGAGTTCAGCTTGGTCTACAATGCAGACTCTACACAGTGAGGACTAGGCCAGCGAGGGCTACACTTGAGACTCCACTTTGGGAGCCTTTCACTCCGTTCTTTTTATCCTTTGTATTTTATTTCCCCCAGAAGCTCCCCTACATGAGAAAAAAAAAAAATGTTGAATTTATGATAGTACTTGTCAGAAGGTTTTTGCCAGTAAGTGTCTTCAGGGGGAACCGCCCTGATAACATTCTGTGGTTTTGATACAGCAACATCTGCTTTCCAGGGTGAATGTAACCCTGACGCCCTGTCAGGGGCGCCCTTAATCAGAAACACCAAATTGCTTTGTTCTCCTGCAGCATTGCAAAAGGGAGTTTCACAAGCACCTTCCCAACAGATCTTTAAAAACGGTGTGCACTGGCAGTGGACCGCTGCTATCCAAGGGCATGGGAGTTGCTTAATTTGCTCCAATTATGCCAGAGAACAACAGTGACTGTCTGCATGGGCTGGCTTAGAGATCTGAAGACGGAGGTTCCGGCCCCATTTGTTCCCCCCGCGACAGGTGTGCTTTGGAGCTAATGAGAATCATAATCATAATTACCAGTGTCATTATTAGTCATGTGATGGCTATATATTGCTTTCTGTGGTGCTTTATTATCCGCACCCCTCATAACTTCTTTTCTCAGGCTATTAAACACCACCCCCCCCCCATTTCACTGATGGAGAAACTGAGGTCCAGAGAGCCTCCTGAGCTCTCCAAGTTTACCTAGCTTCTAAGCTGTGGAGTGAGGTGTAATGACATTTCCCATTTGTTTAGTTCATTGAATCTCCCAGAAAACAAAATAAACTTGGATGTATTTTGGAGGTAATGACTTACTGGTACCAGTTACCAGAAACAGACAAAAAATGCCCCACGTGCCATACACCTATTCAACAAACCTTCAGTTTACTGAACATACAGTGTGCTACACTTATTATAGCAAGCATATGTGATGGCTGAAAATAGTCTTGGTAATTTAGAAACTTAACATCCAAAACACTTGGCCCAGATTCTAGCTCCTGTACTAACTGTACTAACTGAGGGGACATTGACTTTAACTTCTCTGGATTCAAGCATCCTTACCTGCAATGGGACAAAAACAAAGCTTACCTCAAAACATATCAAGTGGATTACAAAGGACTGTGTGTAATGTGTTTAAAACAGTATTTGGTATTTTACATGTTTATTTATTATGCATAGGTGTTTGGGCTTGCCTGAGTTCGTGTGCACCACAGAGGACAGAGGGCATCGGATCCCTTGGACTTGGAGTTGAGGGAGGCTGGGAGCTGCCTACTGTGGGTGCTGGGAGCTGAGCATGTCCTTTGTGAGAGCACGCAGTCTGTTTATCCACTGAGCCATCTCTCCGGTACATTTTGTACTTCCTAAGTGCCGTGTGTACTCATCAAACAACACGCATAGCTAATTGCTTAACATCGATAGTGGGAATGGATAGCACTGCTGTTCTGTTTCTTCACATTCTGTCTATGTGCAGTTCCTTCCAGCCATGCCTACACCTCTAAGAACTGCCCCTGTGTACCTACTGAACTAATTAGGACGTTTTATCACCCAGTGTTTTGCTTAACTTACATTAATCTGAAGATGGAGTCAGTAATATTACCTTGCTCAGCATTTGGATAAGTTAAATCATGGGAAATAATTGAAAGTTTTTACACTAAAAGACTATTTTTCTATTATTCCACCACTTGTTTCATTAGCATTTTATAACAGATATTGAAGAAGAAAAGGCTCACATAATAACTAGAGTCAAATCTGGAAATAACTCTAAAACTATAATGATCTTCTAAGTATCTTAACTCTGTGTCTTTCAGGTACATTACTTGCCCAGCAGAAGAGCCCTAGGCTAGCATATGCAAGGTTCCGAGTCTGCTCACCAGTGCCAAAGAAAGACGTGCGGTCACACGAGACAATGGCAGATGTTTTCTAGGATGATTGTCCTGTCACTTTCACGTGCCCCAACATTAGCACTCTGTATTATCACTTTGTGACATCACAAGAAGTTCTGATGATCCTTCCCTCCCTGCCCAGAGATAAAGAATACCTTAGACGCTTATAAAGTCAAAAAACACAGTCCTGTTTCGTAAGGAAGTACTAAGCGTGCACACATATGCACAACCCGAATGAGGAAGCACATGCTGATTAATTAGAGAAATATCTACTGCTAGGTTGTGAAATGCTGACTAATTAAATAATGATGTTCTTGGCAAAGTAAAAATTTCTATGTACTAAGTCAGATGTGAGTGCTGAATATGCATGGATACATACTTCCCCCAATTTGGTTCATTGCTATATTTCTTCATTGTCATTCAAAAATAATAACAAACAACCTGCCAAGTATCATGCTGGTGGGGTAGAATTTAAAAAGGCATTAAGGAGCCGGGCGGTGGTGGCGCACGCCTTTAATCCCAGCACTCGGGAGGCAGAGGCAGGCGGATCTCTGTGAGTTCGAGACCAGCCCGGTCTACAAGAGCTAGTTCCAGGACAGGCTCCAAAGCTACAGAGAAACCCTGTCTCGAAAAACCAAAAAAAAAAAAAAAAAAAAAAAAAAGGCATTAAGGGGCGTGCTCTGGAGCTACTCCTGTGCAGAGGGTATGCTTATACTACTCTTAGACTATGTCAGCTCATTTCCCCAGTGAGAAATTACCTAGATTTTAAAACATAGACTCAATTATTTCATCCAGAGTTCAGTTGCTTCCAATCCACCTAGCCAATGAATTAACTCATTAAAGATCTAATGCGTCGAGAATAGCTGAAGTGGTTAGTGTCTCAAGAGATTCTCAGCCCCAGGCCAGGGCATTTTCTCTGAAAATATAACCATAATCATGCACATGTCAAAACTCATTTACCCTGAAATTGATAGTAGTTTTGAAATTGGTTAGTACTTGTTGAAGAAAAGGTATTGAAAATCTTTCCAAGAGCCCCCCGCCCCCTTCCTCTGCTTACCTTTAAGTGCCTGGTGTCTGAAGTGCTTTGAAATCGCATTGCTACATTCTGTCTTGAAATAGTACACCTTATAGTTAATGTGAACTTAAAAAAAGGGTTTTGTTCCAAAACTGACCTAGAATGGAAACATCCCACATTACAAAACTGTAACCAGGTCTCATGTTAGACTTGAAAGGACCAGGACATTTAAACTTATTTACATTAAACAATGGAATAAAAAAAAATCCAACAAAGCCTCGAGCATTTTAAAGATTGTTTTTGGAAATAAGAGAAGCTTAATTTAAGCAGTAAAGATAATTATCACGCTTAAAGAAAAATAGGTAGCAGTGAATCACCAAGGACCATTTTACTATGAGTCATAATGGTATGTGGTCAGAGGTATACTTTTAAAAAAAAAAAAGAATATCCTTTGGTGGTTTTCTTCTGCCTCCAGATTGTTCATAAATTGGCATTACTTTCTGGGGCTGGGGCTTTCATCTCTGGAAGATTCACTGCACTACAAATATAGTCCTTGTGGTCTGCCTGGTACCCAGGGTTGATCGTACATGAGTCCCCTGCCCTGTCACCTACTCGGCTCCTTTTCCCACTCCATCCTGTTTGACAAGAAGACACATAAAATGTTAGGTGCATAAACAGGATGGCATAGTGTGAAAAGCAAGGAGAAGACAGTCTGAAGTGTGGCGAGGGCAGGTTATTGTACCTTTGCGTTCTCCCTTTAACTATAATAAGAAGCCAGTACCAATTTTCTCACTGAGAGAATAAATGATTGACCTTTGGGAATGTTTGCAGCATCTCACCGCTTGCATTTGAGAAAACAAGGAATTAAAGCAAAGTTGTGAACGGGGACTTTAGAATAAGCGAATAGTCATAACATGTTCTAAAACATTTAACAGTGCATATAAAATGTATTCACATGGCTTATCTCCTTTGCACCTCCCGACGTCCTTGTTAAAGAGGCAGGTGTTATTATGTGTAGCGTGGAAAGGTCAGAGATGAGATGGCAGCGTTTTCCTTCAGTATCTCAGTAACAAAGCAGCAGCCTGTGGGAGTGTCTGTCAAATGGATAGCGTATCATTAGCTGTGGTCATTGTGGTGAGCAACAAACCAGTCCAAAGATTAGAATGACACCAGCTTAGGGCTGAAATAATTAATGTAACAAGCAGCCTTTATGTACATGCGGACAGAGTGGCGGGGACTGGATGGGATCAAAGCTTCTAAACGACTGTTACATAAACAATAAACATTTCATAAGAACTTACTTCTTGTCGGGCACTTTCCTCATAATCCCCTTCTCATGCATATTCTTTTCTACATTTTACAAATGAGGAAATGAAAGATTCTCGGCTACCGAATGACTTCTTCAAGACCCTACAGCAACGTAGGCATAGAACTCCAATGCTCAAAACCCATGATGAAAAGTCTTAATGAATTTTAAGTGTGAGGAAGAAAACCCATGAGCTTTACAGATCAAGTAGCCTGAGGTAAAGCTCAAAAGAAACATGGCTGTTCAGATTAGAAAATTTGAACAATATTTGCAGCGGGGCAAGAGTTATGAAGAGGGCAGAGAGCTCGAGCTGACCTTTAGAGGCCAGCAGTACAAGGGTGAGCGTGATGCCATCGTGTGAACCACGGAAGATTTTCCCAGCCATTAGGAAGGGCTGTCTGCTGTGGTTTAAGGATTGAAGCTATCTATATATGTGAGAATATTGGGAGAGACATTAGCATAAGGCACAGTGGGTTAGAGGTGCCCATTGAGGACCGGATTTGCTGATAGAAATGCCTAATCTCACAGTCACTTCTAATAGACTATTAGAATTTAGGTATGTGTCGAGGAAGAAAGATCAGCCAGGGTAAAAACACTATGAGTTAACGGTGTGTTTAGCAGTCAAAGCATCGATTTGGGCTTGCAAAATGAGTCTTCAGAGAGCGCCAGGACCTGTTAAACACAGGTAAAGAAGGCGAGGACAAAGACATAGGAGGGGCCAAGACACCAATGATGAGGCTGTGGGAGGATGTTGTTTTTCTGTCTACAAAGGAAGAAGCCTACTGGTTAAGCCAGAGCACCTAAAGTAAAGCCACTGAGCGCAGGAAGTGGGAGAGAATGCCCAATGGAAATGGACACGGAAAGCCTAATGTCTATCTTCCCCTTGCCATAGATGCTGTTTGTTCACATCTTAGGACTTCTAAAACGAGTGCATCTTATAATCCTAAAGTCATTGACAGGGAGGAAACAAACATAATGCATTTGCCACTGCTTGAGCAAACATTAACTGGTCATAGCTACTTAGATTGTGGCTGATTCCATCTAATTTACCCGAGTTGCTGATGATAATGTGTTGGGTTTAATTGTAATATGAGATGATATTTTAAAAATATATGCTAGGTGGGCAGTGGCAGCTGCCCAGCTCTCGGAAGGCAGAGGCAGCTGGATCTCTGTGAGTCTGAGGCCAGTCTGGTCAATAGAGCAAGTTCCAGGACAGGCTCCAGAAAGCTACAGAGAAACGCTGTCTCGAAAAACAACAACAAAAAGTATGCTATTATCTATCATTGAAAATAAAAGGAAGTGTGTATAAAGAAAGAATGTAAACCAACCAGCAGAGAATACATCCAATATTGATTGCACTTCATTTCTATGACTTGCATGGCAGATTTATACAAATTTTGTGTTTTAAGAGAACACTTGTTCATTATCATACATTTTTATAGGTCTAAGAGGCTTCATGAGGCTAAAACTTAAGATGATGGTATGACTATGTACAGCTTCCTGAAGACCTGGAGGAGAGTCTGCTTCTTTGCCTTTTGCTGCTTCTAGGGTCTGTCCACATTCCCTGGTCACAGTCTCCTCCTCCTTCTTAAACCCCACAGTAGCAGACTGACTCCTTGAGCCATACCTTTCTAACCCTTCTGCTGGCTGCTGGTTAAACACCTTCCTCCGATTCTGACATTAGCTTGGGAAAGTTTTCTGCTTTTACGAACACATGTGATTGGAGCCCATGTGATAGATTAAGAACCCCTGAAATCACCTAACAAAAAGCAAAACTAGAGAACAAAGCTAAAGCTAACCAAATAAACAAAGAAACAAATAACTAACTAAACAACTAACCAACCAACCAACTAACCAACTAACCAACCAACCAATCAACTATCCAACCAGCCAACCAACCAAAACCAGGAAAGTCTCTATATCTCAAAATTCTTAATCTTAACCATACAGGCAAAGTCTCTTTCTCCACATAAGCAAATGTCTTCCTACATCTGGAAGTCAGAAACTGGACATCCATGGAAGCTGTGACTCAGTTCAACATGTTATAAAGCAAAGTTCTTCTAAAGATGAGCAGTCCATGTTTTCTTTCAAAGCAGTGACCAACACTTTATTCAACCTCAAAATAGTTTATCACAAACCTCATGCACATGAATTACATTTTATTAGAGATGTATGCAGAAGATTTTATGGCAAACTGGGCAGTATAATAAGGTGAAGCAGAAATGACCTCATCCTTGAGAAAGAAGATAAGATGTTTCAAATCCAGGGGCTTCTCTTAGGGGCTCAACCTATCATAGGGCTAACAACGTTCGGTGCTGTGGATCTTGTCAATCGGGGTCTGAATTAGTGACAACTTCAGCATTAATACATTTCAGTTTTGCTTTCATAAAACTCCCTTTGCCTCTTGACCTCTTTCTATTATAAGACTCAAACAACAAGACAAACTTTACAAGTCCGGGTATGTGTTATTCCTGGGCCAGAGTACGTTAGTGACAATTTCCAGTGTGGGTGGATCTGAGGTTCTAAAGGATGAATGAATCTTTCCAGTTTGCTTTTCTATCAACATCAAAGGCTCTCTTGTCACATCTGCCCCACTTGCTTCGGTCTCATGCCTGTTATATAAGAAGTTCTCAACCCTAAGATCTTTTACAGAGGTCCTCTTTCAAGCATTCATGTCTGCAGTTAATTAAAGGAAGGCTTTTCTACTAACTACCCATGTCAGATCTGCACAAGAGGCTTCAATGTGTGTTGACATATTGCATTTAATCCCCAGAGTGCATCCTGGGGCCACAGATGCCAGTCCTAGGAACTGAGTCTCATTTGTCCCAGCCATACCCTCCAGGGTATCACTCACACACGCTATAGGCGAGACTTAGTTCTCAAATTGAGAGTGTAATGCTGGCCATGCTTAGCATCATTAGATCCCCTTCAGTTGTCAAAGATATGTCCAGATGAAGATGCCTAGGCTGAGGCAGACAGTACAATGCTTGCAGAGCCCCTAAGGCCACCACTGTAAGTAAATGACAGTCATTTACACAACTGAGTTTTTTACTTTTACTAACCAAGGAAGCTATTTCTTAGTTACATAGCATAGAAATCATAGCTAAAGTTACCAACTCTTTATATCTAATTCTCTAGCCCCTTTTCATTTTTTCAAAAAACCTAATAAACTCCATAAAGACTCATGACTAGCTGGGCGGTGGTGGCACACGCCTTTAATCCCAGCACTCGGGAGGCAGAGGCAGGCGGATCTCTGTGAGTTCGAGGCCAGCCTGGTCTACAAGAGCTAGTTCCAGGACAGGCTCAAAAGCTACAGAGAAACCCTGTCTCAAAAAACCAAAAAAAAAAAAAAAAAAAGACTCATGACTAAAAATAAAATACTAGGCATTGAAAAAATATGAATTAGCTACTTAGATTAGACTTAGGTAAAGAAAATAATATCAAACTGGTAACTTGTTTATACAAATTTCCAATTTCTCTCCCAGAATATGTGTTCACATTTTCTGTTTGTACTAATGCTTTCCTTACATACAGGATGTATTGGCTGATGATGAATTAAAAGACATGGGGCTAGAATACCAATTTTTTATAGAGGCTTTAAAGTTCAACCGAGGTTTCACAACAAATCAAAGAGCTGGACTTCTACTAGTGGAATGTCAGAACTACAGAACAGAGCGGATATCTCCTGCTCGCGGGCTAGAGTGAGTGGGACTCAGTGGCTGGCACTCAGCTGGATGTGCCAGGCCCTGGGCTCCACCAGGAGCACAACAAACAACAAACAGAAAATAAAAACAAATTTCTAATTGAAGTTCTT
Source organism: Arvicola amphibius (assembly GCF_903992535.2). Taxonomy (NCBI): domain Eukaryota; kingdom Metazoa; phylum Chordata; class Mammalia; order Rodentia; family Cricetidae; genus Arvicola; species Arvicola amphibius. The sequence goes on from NC_052054.1 coordinate 29,729,073, forward strand.
TAAGCCCTAATTTTGGAACTGTTTCTCTCACTTTTAGCTATATATTGGTCTAGACAACAGGAGTAAACGTCACATTTTTTAAAATTTATTTTTATTTTATAGGCAAGTGTTTTGTGTCTATGTGTGTGTGTGTGTGTGTGTGTGTGTGTGTGTGTATGGGTGAGTGTGTATGCTGTGGGTGTCTTTCCGTTTGTTTTAGTCTGGTTGTTTGTTTTTTGTTTTTGCTTTTTTTTTTCTGTTTGTTTTCTAAAGAGAGGGGGAAAGAAGGCACAAGCTGGATCCAGGGAGGCAGAGAAGGTCTGGGAAAAGGCCAGGGAGCGGAAACAACCATCAGAATATACTGTAGAAAAGTTATTTTGCTGGGCAATGGTAGTGCAGGCCTTTAAACCCAGCACTCAGGAGGCATAGGCAGACAGGTCTCTGTGAGTTCAAGGCCAGCCTGGTCTATGGATCAAGTTCCAGGACAGGCTCCAAAGCTCTACAGAGAAACCTTGTCTCAAAAGCAACAGCAGCAAAAATTATTTCAATAAAAAAAAGATTTCGGGTGGTGGTGGTGCAAGCCTTTAATCCCAGCACTCAGGAGGCAGAGGCAGGTGAACCTTTGTGAATTTGAGGCCAACCTGGTCTACAAAAGTTAGTTCCAGAAGAGGCTCCAAAGCTACAGAGAAACCCTGTCTTGAAAAAAAAAATGTCAGCTTCTTCTGGAGAACCATTTGTGTAAGACCTTATTCCATGGGGTCTCTGAGGACATGCAACCTTGTGTGAAGAGGTGCTCCTCTGTGCCTCCATTATGATAGGCAGGAGTGGTGAGGCATTATTTAAGGAAATCTGTGGGTACGAGGCTATGATATGCTAGCCTGGCATATCTGATGGGAGCCCTTCCTCCCAGTTCAGGATCAGGGACTTGATGTTGGTAGCATGGGTTGGACATGGCGATATGGTAGGAGTGTTTACTCCGTGGAATCAGGAAAATAAGAGAAATCAAGGTGGATTATATACTTAATTTTTCCCTTCCAGAAGAATAAATATATTCTTTATCACCAGATTAACATTTAGCTATTATCTCAGTAGGCTCTCGGCTAGATCAGCTGCAACAAAATCTCCAGAACATGTCAAGATTGCACACAAAAATAAGAATCTGAACAAATATCTGAATGCATTCCAGGAAGGAAGGAAGGAAACGCTTTTCTAAGAAAGTGCTCGCGGCCTGAAGTTTAAAGGGACAGCGAAATTTTAAACAGGGAAGGCTGGGGGGGGGGGTCACTGGCATGGCGCACAGTAGGTGGTCAGGGGAAAGAAAAGGGGGAGAGGGTCAATCACGGTCTGCTTCCGTGCATGGATCTCCATTGCGCTTTGATAGCCATGTCCTGGATAACCTGGGATTCTTCGATTTCAAAAGCCTGTTCCCCTGGGATGACAGCTGGAGGCATCTTCCTGGCCCCTCTCAGTTCTCTCTCAAAGGTTGGTTTTCAGGGACCGTTAGCACCTGCTCACTGGAAGAGCGCCAGCTCTATGTGAAATCACATGGCAGAAGAGCCGAGGTCTGTAGCTGCGCACCAACCACACAAGTAGCTGTGGTTTGCCTAGTGGTGGTGATGGTGGGGGGCAGGGGTGATAATCCTCTAACAGCCCAGAAACTGGCAGGCCGTGGAGCTGTGACACTGTCTGCTTTCATGTCTGGACGTCATGCCCATGTGTATTTGAGACTCATGCTCCGTCTTGTCCCTTTGCTGTACAGTTTACAAAGGTGAACTTTTCTCAGTGAATAAAGAACACAGGCATATGATCATGTTTAAGGTAGTAGAATTTAGGGATGGCTCAGTGGTTAAAAACACTGGCTTAGCTGGGCAATGGCTCTAATCCCAGCACAAGGGAGGCAGAGACAGGCCAATCTCCGTGAGTTCAAGGCCAGCCTGTCTACAGAGCGAGTCCCAGGACAGGCTCCAAAGCTACAGAGAAATCCCATCTTAAAAAACAAAAACAAGCAAACAAACAAAAGCCCTGGGTGTTCTTCCAGAGAGCCTAGACTCTATTCCCAGCACCCACATGCTCATAACCATCTTTAACTCCAGTTCCAAGGGATCTAATGCCCTCTTCTGGCTTCCTTGGGCTCCAGGCATGCAAGTGGTGCACAAACATATATGTAGGCAAAGCATCCATACCCATAAAATAAATAATGAAAATGGTGAAATAATAATAATATTTTTTAAAAAAACATCTAAAATAGTCACACTTGGTCTTTGAATGCAATGTCAGTGCATTTTGCTTTCAGCAGTACAGACTAACTCTAATACATATTCAAGGTGCTTCTTCTTAGCCGATGGGAAGAGGCAAGGTGAAGGAGGCAGGACACAGTGGAACTTCTGCAGGTCTGTTGTGTAAACATTAACTGGCGCGCATGGGGAGGATAATCCCTAGGTTGGAAATGGATGGAGGGAAGTTGTCCTCGCCCATCTGGTACTCTACGACCAGCTGTGCTAACCGAGCCATCTTGGTCCTCTTAGCTCTCAACCTCTCTAGCTTTTTCTTTTTAATTGAGTTTCACAAAGGGATAAGAATTTCCCGTGTTAGCAGGGTGTGGTGCCACATGCCTTTAGTCCCCGCAGAGGCAGGCAGATCTCAGGAAGTTTGAGGCCAGCCTAACCTACATAGTGACTTCCAAGACAGCCAGAGTTACATAGTGAGACCCTGTCTCAAAAGAAATAAAAAGTGTTGTTTAAATATAATTTTTTTAAAAAAATTGGTATTTGTTTTCTATTGGTCTTGTCTTCATTTTGCCGAATGGCTTAACTCTGGAAGCTATAGACAAAGTCTTTGGTGGCAAGCTGACCACTCCAGTCTTCATTAGGGACTTACTGCATAAGCAGAGTTCCTATCTGCCTTCAGACCAGTCTCTGAGCTCAGGGAAAAGGGAGCTTGGCGTAGAGGAGTCCACTCACCTTGACATTCCTCCTTGGTACGGCCTACCTTTCCTTTCTAATTTCTCCATGATTTTTGAAGTAGAAATCAGGCAGAACCTTTCTGGGTGCTCACGTGAGTTGATGCCATGAATAAAGATTCCAGGAGCGAAGAAGCCAGCAGTAGAGGTGACTCTGATGACAGCTGTCAAGTGAGGCACAGCTTGCCTGCCAGGATTCCTCTGGGAAGACACACTGACGGCAAAGCTTCTCCAGGTCTTCTTAAGCCAGTGGGGTAGACATTACTTCCGGTTCTTTTATAGATGCACAGCTTCTTGCTATGATGCCTCTTGCTTATTTAGTAACTTTCCCAGGTCATTCTGTAAAGTCTGCAGGTTTTTGTTGTATATGGCTCAGCTCGGTTAGCCTAGTGGTCAGCTTATTAATGGCCAGTGAACAGTAGGTATTCTACCCTTTGCTAATTAACTCTGTGTGTGTGTGTGTGTGTGTGTGTGTGTGTGTGTGTGTGTGTGTGTTCCTGAGCCTCACTTACAACTCTGGAGGTTTTTTTCCATGTGAATTTCATGCCACAAATTTTCCATGTCTCTAATTCACATCAGTTTTTAGACTCCTTACTACAATTTTAAACAGCGAAACTCAGTATTTCTTTTCTCTAGTTTATGCAGACTTTGTTTTCAATAAAAAAAGCAACAGCCTCCCCCTTCTTGTGCTCAGGCATCCTGAGGACCATGCAGCAATGCTTGCTAATAGCTTTCCATAGAAAAACATTGCTGTTCATGGCAGATGTTTCAGGCTTACATTAGACGGAGAGTGTAAATAATTGAACAGATGGGTCAGTTAAATATTGTTCTTGATATCAAACATGTTGTTGTGAACTATGCTTGCATGAATATACTATAGTATTGCAAGGTGCCCTCCGACATATGGAGTGGTGGTTTTCAAAGCATTTAAAAAGTACTCTCCTGTGTTTGACATCATTTTGTGTGTACCCTGAGGCATGATTAGACAATTAATGTTTTTTAGTATCAATAAAACTTCTAAAGACTGTAACTATAAGGAGCATCCATTAAAGGATATTTAATCTAATTTAAGATAAAAGGTTTTTAAGTGAAATTTATGGATAGAATTTGATGACCCAGCTTCTGTACTTACTTTTAGACATCTTGCTTTTTTTGTTTTGGTTTTTCTTTCCCAAGACAGGGTTTTTCTGTGTAGTCCTGGCTGTCCTGTAACTCACTTTGTAGACCAGGCTGGCCTCGAACTCAGAGACCCACCTGTCTCTGTCTCTCAAGTGCTAGGATTAAAGATGCGCTCCACCAATGTCTGGCTGCATTTTTTTAATAGCAAATAGCAAGTTGAATGGCTGATTTTCATAATTCCCTACTCAAGAGGTTGAGTGAGAGAATGATCTTTATAAAGAGCATTTTGGATACATGCATTGCATTAAATTAATTTCAATATTTGTGACTCGTGCTTCCCACATGCCACACAACTAGCAATGCCTAGTTAAATCAGCACATACTTTAACAGAACTGAATTTTCTACCAGGGGTATGTATTGTCAATAAGTATCTACAGAAGTTTCTGAATCACACTTACGAGCTTGTATTATAATCTGAAAATATCAATAGCTAGTTAATAAGCAGCCTCATGAAAACAAAATGCAGCCTCAAGGGATACAGCTCAATGTAAAGGCGTCTGCTTCACAAGCACAAAGGCCCTGGGTTCAATCTCTAGTATGACCACACACACACACACACACACACACACACGTATGCACATCACACGCACACACACACACACACACTTGCACACACACACATGCAGTAATTTTAGAGTTCACTTGTCTGGTAAAGTATTTGTGGAAGATGGTCTAAGCTTTGTCTTTAGTCCTGCCATACTGACTTTATCCCACTGAGTATGAACCACCACCATTTGCAGCAAGTTTTCATTGTAACATGATAACAATGTGTACATATATATATGTATATATATGTAAAACAATATGTGTGTGTGTGTGTGTGTGTGTATGTATCTCAATGATGGCAAGGATAATCTATTCTACCCTTGTGAGCCACCTTGACTTATGGGATCGAAGAAATATCCCCTAGGGCCCTGAACAACAACCTCATGAAGATGATGTCTTAACCCTGTTTCTAGTTTCTGTCTTTTCTTAGGCTAAGAATTAAATATCATGGATGACTTTTTTATCTTCAGTCTTTCTGAGTTGGTACTTGGTCACCTATTTCCTCTGTTTTGATCAGAGAGAGAAAAGGAGAGAGACAGAAAGACAGAGACAGGCAGAGAAAGAGGCGGATAAGAGGGTAAAGGAGAGGGGAGGAGAGCGGAAAGAAGGGGAGGGAAAGAGAGAGGAGGGAAGGGGAAGGAGAAAGAGAGGGAAGAAGGGACCTAGCCGGTTGTGGTGGCGCACGCCGGTAGGATTTGCTGAAGGAGGCAGAGGCAGGAGGATCACGAGTTCGAGGCCAGCCTGGGCTACATATTTGGCCGGGCGGTGGTGGCGCACGCCTTTAATCCCAGCACTCGGGAGGCAGAGGCAGGCGGATCTCCATGAGTTCGAGACCAGCCTGGTCTACAAGAGCTAGTTCCAGGACAGGCTCCAAAGCCACAGAGAAACCCTGTCTCGAAAAACCAAAAAAAAAAAAAAAAAAAAAAAAAAAAAAAGAAGGGACCTAATAGATCAGGAACTAAAATACTAAAACAATGGCTGTATCCACTGATAAACACTGGCTTTCTTGGTAATCTCACAGGCTCAGTAAACCTACTTTGTACTTATTTCTGAGCCACAGTCATAAGCACAGACCAAGGTGAGGCTGAGCTCTTTGTGGACATGCCTACCAGCCAGGCAGCACTTCTGCCTTAAGGCCTGAGTCCCAGTTCCATGAGCCCTTGAGCTCCTGGGATCTATACTAGCCAGGTGGGGTCTCTGCTAAGACCTGAGACACAGCCATGCTAGGCTTCAAGGCTCTGGCAAGCCTGGCATCTTTTTGGCTTTTGGGTGGTGTCTTCTGTGGCTACTCTTCTCTGTGTGGTTTCCGTGTTCTCTTTTGATTTTTTTCAAACATCTCTCATATCTGATCAGTTTCTTTTATTATTGGTCTTCATTGACTGACACCCTAATTTTTCTCACTGAGCACTCATGTTGCTGATATAGAGCCACCAAGAAACTGACTCCAGGGGAGCTTGAAAAAGCAAGAAAAACCACTCTCTTAGGCCGAGAACGTGGTGGATGCAGAAAATAAACAAGAACCCAGTGTGGTCTTTAGTTGCAAGCCTTTAAATCCAGCACTCAGGAGGCAGAGACAAATAGATCTCTGTGAATTTTCATAGTGAGTATTGAACAAAGCAGGGATACATAGTGTGACCCTGCCAAAGAAGGAAGGAAGGAAGGAAAGAAGGAAGGAAGGAAGGAAGGAAGGAAGGAAGGAAGGAAGGAAGGAGGAAGGTTTTTTTTTCAACCCTAGCCTTCGTCCTTCTAGCATCTTCTATTAGTTGAGCCTTACCAGGGAGCCAGATGGCAAAGGTGTAATGTTCTTCATAGTCTCCATCCCAGCATACAAAGGGTGATGTTGGAGCTGAGCCCTGACAGTGTCTAAGGACTTTGAATGATGGGCAGCCAAGTTCCACCCCTGCAGTCAAAGTGCTGTCATATTCCTAGCTTTCTTTCAATTGATTCAGCTAAAAAGAACTTGTAGAGAACCCGCTAAAGCCTTGGCTTCATATGGAAGACATTTGGGATGTGGTAGCCAATAACAATCAAGATGTTTATTGCTTTCAAATTCCCTAGGATAGGTAGCAAGAAAGAAGCACAAAGGGCCATTGGGTGTTATTATATGGATACATAGCTGGGTTATAGCTAAGGTATTAATCCAAGTGTGCGGAGTTAGAAACGGTATTCCTGGGCCAGCCCATCACAGCTCAAAAGTGACCAATTCCAATAGAGATGACTTCAGACTCCATCTAGCACCTGCCGTGAGACCTACAAGGGCCCTACTGAGCAGGGCAGCACAAAGACATTCCACCATTGGAGCCCCTCCCACTATTGGGGGTACCTTTCTTATTTTTCCTTAACAAACCTACATTTGCCCCGACTCCTCTTTGTACCGATTCTCTTGTTTGGGATGGTGAGACGATGCATTTGAAAGTCACTGATTTAGGGTTGCTTTGATGACATGATGGTTCAAATTCTAGTTTGCCAAGTTAAGCCCACCAAGAGCTGAGAAAGGCCCTGTCACACTTCCAGAACACAAATCACCAGAAACCAAAATAAAGTCAAGCTTAATCTTTAAACCCAGTTGTTATGATTTTGCCTCTGACACTAAAGGCAGAGAGAAACACTAAGTGTATTTCAATATCTTAATCAAATACAAGGCGAAAAGTAAGATAAATAGAAATTGATGGACAATTTATATTAATAAAGATAATTATTAAGAATTCTATGTTAAGAATAAAGCTTCATCCTTGTTTCCTATGATGTCATTCTCTTTGTCATTCTCAGGATGCATTCTGTCAAAGGGAAGAGCATGCATGCAGAGCTCCATGCAGAGCTCACCTCACTTGAGTGTTCATCCATCATGGAACCATCATCTTCATGTATGTGAGACCTGGTTCCAGCTATGCCTTGGAGCATGGCATGAGAGGGGGTCCGCATTTTACACCACCGTTTTTTTCATGCTCAACCACATCATCTACATCTGAAGAACAAAGATGAAAAAGGCGCAATGAAAAAATTCTTTGAGAGAAATTGGGTTATGGAAGAGTTACATGTTTAATATTAACTCAAAAATAAGGTTTAAGTCAATATGTTTGTGATCAGAAATTAGGGAAAAGACTGATTTTAGTTAATAATGCATTTTTAAAAACATGTTCCAACAAAGCAGAAATGGACTCCCTGGCACTGAACATTAAAATTGTCAGCATACAATATCATTATTATAACCATAATTATGTTCACATAGGTTTTAAAATAATATTTGAATATATAGTGTTTTATTGTTTGCTTTTCAGTTGTGATCATGTACACAATATTCCATGTTTGGAATATCATCATATTCAATCATTGCAATAAAGATTTTTCACTCACTGTAAAAAATAACCATGTTATCTTAGTCTATATAATTTAAAACAAACTCAGGTTCCAGGAACAATAAAACCCCCTGAGCAATCTTTCAGATAACTAAATACTCCTTTGACTCTGTGTGCTGTCTAATGTAGGGGACCAGGGGGTTTCCAGGTTCTTGGCCTCTTATTCAAAGTAGTGAAAGCCAGAGCTCACACAGCTTTGCGAAAGTAGTAACTAACTATTCAGAGCAAAGTAGTAGATTACAGATGGATACACTATAAAGATTGACAGTGGGCAAAAAGAGTGAGACTATTCAAGAACTCCAATTATTGCTTAGGACTTCCTTAAACTTACACTCTGTTTTGGTTAAGGGATGCAGTTTTTTTCCTACTGCACATGTCCCTTTCCATAATGCTTTTGATTTTAATAATATGCACAACCAACTACACATAAGTGTAAAATGATAAATAGGGATTCTTCTTAAAAATTTATTAGAGAGAGGATGCAGGTTCACCTTACTGGACCCCAAACCAGTTCAGGCTTGATCAGCCCTTCTATTCTTCCTAAGGTGTACAATGGGAATATACTTACCAGAAAAGTTTTAAAATTTGACTGTTACTGAGGAGGGGAATCTTACATTGTTCTTCAGAGGTGGAAATATGTGTAACCTGACACAGGTGGGATGTTAGGGAGTCTGAGGGTGCTAGGTGCATTGTTTGAAGAGCAGCATGTCTGCATAGTGCATGTCAGTGAAGGAACTAGACTGCTAAGTGTGAAGTGCACACATGTGTGCATAACCAAAACAAAGTAACTAAGCTAATCTACCTCTTATGCTTGCCTGCCTTAGAGGGAGGATATGGTGGATTAAATCAGAATCATTCCCATAGGCTCATATATTTGAATGTTTGGTAACCAAAAAGTGGAACTTTGTTGGAGGAAGTATGTCCCTCGGGGTAGGATGTGAGGTTTCAAATACCCATGTGAGACCCAATCAACCTCTTTCTCTCTGTCTCTGTCTCTCTGTCTCTGTCTCTCTGTCTCTCTGTCTGTCTCTCTCTCTCTGCCTACAGATCATGATATAGTTCTCAGCTCCTGATTCAGTGTCTGTATGCATGCTGCCATGTTTCCTGCCATGATGATAATGAATAAATGACTAAACCTCTGAAACTGTAACTAAGCCCCCAATTAAATGTTGACTTTGTTGTTTGTTTCTTTTAAATAAGAGTTGCCTTCATCATTGTATCTCTTTACATCAATAGAACAGTGCCTAAGACAGAAGTTGGTACCAGGAGTAGGGTATTACTGTCACAGCCCTGACCATACTACTTGTTGGCAGAATGTGGACTTTGGGAATTTGTACTAGGAAAGCAGTTGAAGGCTTCTGTAGGACTTAATGGGACACAGTAGTAGCAGGATAGAAGACAATGATGCTGAGAGCAGCGTACATTATGGCAGCCCAAGAAGTTTCAGAGGGGAAGAATATTAGTGAGTGACCTACAGACTGTTCTTGTGATATTTTGGCAAAGAATGTGGCTGCTTTTTGCCCTTGTCCTTAAAATCTGCCTGAGGCTAATATGAAAAGTTATTTTGATCAATGGCTTTGGCAGAGGAGATTTCAAGACAGCCTAGTATGTATTGTGTTATGTGGTTGTTAGAAATCACTCTTATGAGCATCTATAGTGAAGAGGAACAAGCTGGCCAAGAAGAAATACAGAATGTCCAGTTTGAGGAGAAAAAGAGCACCAGGAAGTGTAATGGAGCCAAATCCAGTGCTCAAGGAGACAGGGTTTAAAGAAGAGCCTGCTGCTAAGTGAAATAAATGGTGTGGTGACCTCAGGGCAACACCCCACCCAGCTAAGATCCCAACTTGTCAAAAGTAATTGGAGAAAACTTAAAAATGAAAGAAGCAACCACCAAAGGAAAGCTGACATAAATGTAATTGAAGGAGGGGACAGATTTCAGTCCTATTAAGTGGAAGAACTTGGCAGATTTGGCCTTGTGTTTCTGGTTTTAGCATCAAGGATATAATAAAGGAGTTGTGGAATCTCCCTCTGCGGCTAAAGAAGCCATGCATGTGTCACTAGTGTCCCTGCATGGAGGCCCAGAGAGGCCATTGCCTGAAACTGTGAAGATGAAGCCTGGACTGCCTTGGAGAACCCAAGAAATGAAAGATGCCAGAGTCCTGGGATACCTGCTAAAGACAGCTGCTAACACAGTGTGGAGCTCGCGCAAGAAAGAGAAGTGTATTGTGGTCAACAAACCTGAAAGGATTTGGAGATCTGGAAAACCCTTTGACATTAGACATGGAGATCTAAAATTCCGAGTTTGCACTGCTGGTTTGAGGTCTTTGTTTGGCCTTGTATTTCCTCACTATGCTCCCTTTCCTCCTTTTTGTAATGGTGATGTGTATTCTTTGCCACCGAATGTTAGAAGTACGTGATTTGCTTTTCTATTTTTATTTTCAGGGTATTACAATTAAGAGATTGTCTTGAATCTCAAGAGACTTTGGACTTTTAAACAGTGTTGAGACTGTGATAGACTACGGGACTTTTGGAGTTGAATTGAATACATTTTTACATTATGATATGGCTACAAGCCTACAGGGGCCAGGTATTTGGTAGTTTGAATGAAAATATAGGCTTATTTGTTTGAATGCTTGCTCACCTGGGTGTAGAATTGTTTGGAAGGATTACAAGGATTAGGAAGGTGTGGCCTGTGGGAGTATTATGGGCTTGCTTAGAGGCAAGAGGCAGGGTGTCACTGGGGGTGGACTTTGAAAAACCCTGGTGTAATTCTCGGTCTCTATCTTCTATCCGCTCTCTCTCTCTCTCCTCTCGTCTCTCTCTCTCTTCTCTCTCTTCTCTCTCTCTCTCTCTCTCTCTCTCTCTCTCTCTCTCCTCTCTCTCCCCTTCAGACCTGAATATAGCTCTCAGCTACTGCACTAGTGCCTTCCTCATGCTCTCATGCTCCCCACCATAGATAATGGATGGAACCTCTGAAACCTCAAGGAAGCTCCCAATGAAATGCTTTCTTTTTATGAGAATTGCCTTGGTCATGGTGTCTTTTCCTGGTACCAGAGCAGTGGTTAAAACAGGGGTATTAGTTAAATATTTTCAATGAAATTTAGTTTTTAAGATGGGCCTGTCTGAAATTCACTGTATAGGCCAGGTGGGCCAAGACCTTGAGTTCATTTGCTACAGTGTCCTGAGTATGAGAATTACTGGTCTGTGCACTTCTCTGCTCAGCTGAGGGGCTGGATAAATTAACAAAGCCTGGTTTCTTAAGGGAAGGACTTACTAAAAGTTTCCAAACATTCCTACCTCAGCATTATTTGATTAGATTTCAAAGGAAGTTTCTCGCATGGAAATGTATACAGCCAGAGCATCTTAGCAAATTATTAAAGAAGGTATAAACTGTAGCCTTCACCTTCAGTTAGCGTCTACTATGCTTGGACAGTAATTTATGAAAGTAAAGTCCTATCACATATAAATCGTACTCACAAGCAATGAACGTATCTGGGGCAAGAAACAAAAGAAGAATCTGGGGTAAGTGAGGAGGCCAGCTATAATTTCAGAAGGTGCACTTCAGAACTAGCCCTCACTTCCTGCCATTACACGGTTACAATACTTGAAACATGGAAGAGGTACAGTCCCAGTTCAAAAGTTTATCCTTCCAGCTGCACTGTGAGAATGTAGCAGAGCAGAATGTGTAGCCTCAATTCAAAAAAAAAAAAAATCATGATCACAGCAAGAACAAAGGAAAGATTTCTTAAGATTAAATTTATCTAATTTTTCAAGCCAGCTTACAGCTTGTCTTCCCGTGTGCATGCCACAGGACTGAAAAACACACAAGACAGCGTTTTGTGTGGAGCTTTAGAAACGTTTCTTTTTGTCACTTTTTTTGCTAATATTTTCTTATCATCAAGACTGTGCATGCTTTTGACTCCCACTCGCCCCATCACATTTATTTTCTTGGTTGAGGTCTGAGTGACAAGTTCATTGATACAACTGAATCATCCCTCTGCAGGCATGGCTTTGTTTATCAGGTTGGTGCTCGAGTAGATTTGGGGCATTTTAAAAGAGCATCCGTTGAACAAGATTAGGCTTTGTATGATATGACATCCATCCTACCAATGGCTGATAGGATTTTACATTTTCAGCACGTGAAGCAAGCGAGATAGCGAGCTGACACGCCGCCTAAGCAATTCTGTTCTTCTGGTTATCAGGTTAAGCCACCAGAAGGGAGTCGAAAGAATACAACCCTGAAAGTTTGTTGGGCCAGAGCCAAAGTCTCACCTTCTCATGATACCAGGATTTTCTAACAAGGAAGCCAAGTTAGGTCTTGTTCTCAATAGAAAGAGAAGTCAGAAAAAAACCTGACACCTAAGAGTGAAGTAAAGAAACAAGATGAGCCTGACATTCATTTCTTCTTTTTTCCACTCTCTCCCTCCCTTCCTACCCTTCTTTTCTTCTTTTCCTCTTTTGATTTTTCTTTCTTTGTTTGTACCTAGGTATTTATTAATCTAATCTTTGGGTGGTGATGAATTTCGAACTCAGGGTATCACACGTGCTAGACAGACTCTCTGATACTCAGTTATATATCCCATCCCCCCCCCTTCAAGTTTTAAGATGAAGTTTTATGATGTTGCCTACGCTGGCCTTGAACTCAGCTTCCCAAGAACTTGGATGACAGGCAAGTGCCACTACTTCCGGTGCTTCTACTGTGAACCTAAATAGTATCCCACAGAAAACCACGTAAAATATGAGGAAATTTAAAAAGATGTTTTACCGATCTAACTTTAGAAAAGAAAACATAATGTTATATAAAAATAATTATATCTCCTAGTCATGATAGTTCATAAATACAGAACAGTACCAAAATAGATTGCTGGGAAAAAGGCAAGCAGACACAATTTAAAGAGTCTTTATTTTAGAGATGCAGGGAGTTCTGTAACCATTTTTTAAAAGTTTAAGAATCACACTCTACCATATAGTGCCACTACACAAACAACTCTGGACCTGTTTTATTAGCTTCTAAGGAAGTGAAGGCATGACTTCCTCAGTCACGACAGCAGAGGACTTGGAAGGTAGAACGCAGGTTGTTTGGGTTGGAATTTAAATAAGATGCAAGGATATTATTAGCACACCGTCTTCTTGAAATAGATTGTAATTGTTAACAGGTGCACATGTGTGCATGTCTTATGTACTTTTCAGAAGGGGATTCCCTTTGGATTGATGACTAGGAAATACCACATGAAAACCTGTTGGTAAAACTCTGCAGGCTGTTTGGAGAGTTAGCATCCGCATCCTCCTGACAATCCACACATCACCTTTTCTACTCACGCTTCCAACTTCTTCTGCTTTGTTTTCCTTCTCTACCACTTCCTCCCGTTGGCATAAGTCACAAAATACATGGAAGACAGTGGCCAGCGATCTTAATCCATGTCCTACCTAGTCTTCTTCCATCTAGATTCCTATAACATCGAAGTCCCTGCAAGCCTGTCTTCACCCTTTCTCCCCAGCGGTGAGGATCAAGAAAAGTGTAGTCTCCTGTATGCTGGTGATCAGCTCTATCTCTGAGCTCTCCCCCCAACCCCAACGACATGTTTTAAAGGCGCAATAGTCACACTCCTCTGCCACCACAGCAATTTTCTGATTTGTCTGCCTTCTATTCTGGTTGAACTGCTCATTTCTTGTGTTTTGGAGCA